>NC_073303.1:27569346-27856846 GCF_027595985.1 Sorex araneus | reverse complement strand
CAGCCCCAGGATGACTTGCTATTAAAGAGCAATCAATTATCCTCAAGGGCTTTGTATATTCAATATAACCTCAATAAAAATTCAAGTTAGATTTTTAAAATTCAAAATAAAACTTACTGTAAAATATGTATTTAAAAATCCACCAAAAAATGGAATAAAGGCACACACCAAAAAAAAAATGAAAGAATAAAAAACCCACAAAGGTGGGGCCAGGAAGAAAGAACTGAAAATAACTGTTCTCCCAGAACCCCAGCAGGAAACAAGTTAGCTTTCTGTGCCCCTGACCGGGGCCTTTTCACGGTCCAAGGACAAAGGAGGCGGAGACTCTACATCTTTCTCTTCCCACACCCCCGCCCCACCAACTTGACTTCTTTCCTAGTCCTTGTGACTGTGCCAACTGTCCTCCATCCATCCTTCCGGATCTCCACTTCTTCCCCCTGCTGTCACGGCTCCTGAACTCTCCTGTGAAGTCAGGGTTTCTAGTCCCCTCAGGGTACCAAGGCCAGGCTGCCCCCCCCAACCCCACCCCCCACAGACACGCACTGGAGAGCATTGCTGTGACAATTCTAAAGGACCTGTTCACCCGCTGAGCTCCGATGACCCCTCCAGCCCCTCACCTCTTGGGACAAAGCGGGAATGAGAGTCAGCAACTTTAGCTGGACAATCCCTCACCCACTTCTTGGGAAATATTTCCTTATAAAGAGACTGTCTTTGAACGGGCCTGTTTTGAATGTGTTGTCAGTTTTCTGCTGAGGCTGTGCTACCACAAAAGCTATTTATGTCTCCATCCCCCACCTCAGGCCTATCTGACCAGGGGCTCTTGGACACCTCATACCCAGTGTGGAAATGGGTGCAGATGGGTTAGGATAGACAGTGAACCCCTGCCCAGAGCACTTTGGGGGATTCTGAGGCCTCCATTCTCTGCAAACAAGGGGAGTTGGTTTGAGGGAAGAGATACACAAGCACCAAGGAAGAAGCCCCTGCACCTGCTGAAGGTAGTTTGAGGGCTCTTGGGTTTTGTGAGTTTTTTTTTTTTTTGGCTTTTATTTGGAGGGGAGTCACACCTGGCAATGCATAGGGGTTACTCCTGGCTTTGCAATCAAGAATTACTCCTGGCAGTACTCAGGGGACCACTTCTGGCGGTGCTCATGGGATGCTGGGAATTGAACCCGGGTCAGCCGCGTGCAAGGCAAATGCCCTAACCACTATACTATCGCTCCAGCTCCTAGGTTGAGGGCTCTTGGAAACGACAGGCACACCCACCAAAACCAAAATTAGGGGGTGGGTTAGATGCCAGCTTCGTTTATCATCTGACAGCTAATTTTACTTTGAAAACAGAAACACTCAAAAAGAAGTTTAAAACTAATTTTCCTAAATAAACAATGGAATGAAATACAAGTGTGTGTCTGTTCCTTCCGCATGAACGTGAGTCTGCTCATGGGAAAGGAGACGAAGAACCTGGCACGGAGGGATAGCTCTTCCTCGGGAAAGGCACCGCGGCCATCCTACCACTGAATATTTGGGTTTTATTCCTATGATCTTTAGTGGCTGAAAGAACTTCAAACTTGTCCAGGGCCAGAGAGAGTGAGTACAGGGGTTCAGGCACATACCTTACGTGTGACCAACCCCGATTCTCAATCCCCAGCACCCCATGGTGCCCAAAGCACCACTGGGAGTGATCCCTGAGCACAGAGTCAGGAGTAAGCTCTGAGCACAGTGGACATGGCCCCCAAACTGAAAACAAATGAAAAAGAAAAAGGAATCTCAAACTTGGGGTCCAACACGTTTTCTCTAAAATATTGTATCGTAACACGGAGAAGGAGAGAGAGTAAGAGGTAATGTGCCTGTCACAGAGGCTCAGGGTGGCGGGGAGGCGGGGAAGGGAAGAGGTGGGGATGGCAGGAGGGATACTGGAAACACTGGTGATGGAGAATGGGTGGGGGTGGAGAGTTGGGTACTTGAACATTGTATGACCGAAATGCAATCATGCAAGTTTGTAAGTCTGTAACTGTATCTCATGGTGATTCATTAAAATAAAAAAATTAAAATATTTTAAAAGTTAAAAAACAAATAAAATATTGGTGTTCACCCCAATGGCTGAAGGGACTCTCCTAACTAACTGCTATTCCTCAGGCAAAGAGACCCAGTTCCTTTGTGAGTGGAGGGTCAGACTCAATGGCCCTTAAATTCAATTCCACCTCCAAGTTCAACTTTTAAAACAAACAAAAAAGTTGAAGGGAGGGAACCATTCATTCATTGTGCCACTGCAATTGGATATACTCCAAAGTCCTTTAAACATTCTCTCTCTCACTCTCTCTTTCTCTCTCTCCCACTCTCTTTTTCTCTCTCTCACTCTCCCACTCTCCCACTTTCTCTCTCTCAACTCTCTTTCTCTCTCTCATTCTCACTCTCATTCTCTCAATCTCTCTCTCTCTCTCTCTCTCTCTCACATACACACACACACACACACACACTTTGGGCATTTTGTTGTGCTTAACACTCACTCTTCTCACACTGTCCTGGACCTGGCCCACTATCAACTCCTCTTTTACCTCCTCCTCAGCGCCACTCATTCTTCTTTGTAATGACACAGACATCCTGAGCCTACATGGCACATTTTCCTACCCGCTATCTGGAATGGGGTCTACCTTCCCCCATCTAACAATTAGCCTACAATGTTAAGAAAGAGAAAGTTTGGGGGCCGGGAAATAGTATAAGATGCTAAGGCACTGTACCACTTGTACCACCACGAGTGATTCCTGAGTGCAGAGCCATGAATAAGCCCTGAGCATTGCCAGGTGTGGCCCAAAGGACAAAAGGAGAAGAAAGAAGGAAGGAAGGAAGGAAGGAAGGAAGGAAGGAAGGAAGGAAGGAAGGAAGGAAGGAAGGAAGGAAGGAAGGAAGGAAGGAAGGAAGGAAGGAAGGAAGGAAGGAAGGAAGGAAGGAAGGAAGGAAACAGGGAGAGAGGGAAGGAGCGAGTGAGGGAGGGAGTAAGGGAGGGAAGGAAGGAGGGACAAAGGTACAGGGACAGAGGGAGGAGAGAGACAGAAAGAAAGAGAAGGGCCCTTTATGGGAATCTCCAGAGGGAGGGTGTGTGTGTGTGTGTGTGTGTGTGTGTGTGTGTGTGTGTGTGTGTGTGGAGGGGCAGTCCAACTAGCTGACTCTCTCCTTCCTTCCCGGCGGGTCTGTCACTTTGATTCCTGCTGCATGATAGACCCAGGCTCTCCTGATGTGCAGTTTCTCTTTCAAAACCAGCCAGGCATAGACAAGACCCAAAGCCCCACCTCGGACTAGACTAGAATTTCAAAAGGATTTTGCTTTGTCAGGCAAACGAAAACAAGAGCAGGGAAAAGGGAAAATGAAAATGAAACAACATGATGAGCTTCTCAACAGCAGGTTATTAAAGAAAACGCCTAGTCAAGTAGAAGTGGGCTTCATTTACATGATAAATGAGCTAATTAATTGCTATGTAAAATTTTTAAAACGAAAACAAAACTGACAAAACCTATAGAGATCCAATTCTGCGCCTCCCTTTGAGGGTCACATGGGCACAGCTCCTTCCCTTGCATGGGCCTGCTCAGGGAATTTGAAAGCGTGAGTATTCCCTCCTATTGACGATTTCTGTCAACTCCTTCAGAAGAGATGCCCTGCTCACAGAGCTTTCTGGGAGAAATCATCCATGTGGCTCAGATCGATGCATTGATCGGACAAACACTAAATCCCCACTTCAAGAACAGAGTTTAATGAACAGTGCAACTCCCTCTCCAGGCCCCATCGGCACAGAACCAGTTTAAGGATCAGGGCTGGAGAGAGGGTACAGGCATGAGAGCACTTACCTTGCATGTGGCCCACCTCAATTCTATCCCTAGCACCGCCAGGAGTGATCCCTGAGCACAGAGCAGGAGTTGCCACTGAGCACTGCCAAGTGTTGTCCCAACCTTGATCCCAAAAGAGAAGCAGCGTAAGGATCAGGGTTCGTGGCCCACTGGCCCTGCCTCCCACCCCACGAGGGAGAGCAGCTCCCAGGAGAACCCACGCACCGTCTTCTAGACCCTCCCTTCACTCAGCAGATCCCGAGGAGCCTGAGTGTTGCTCCTGCAGAGACACCCACGCACACGCACACAGACACGCCTCCACACCCTGTGACTCTGCAGTCCTAGCCCGGCTGAGCACCTCCAGGGCTAATTATTATTATTTTATTATTTTGTTTATTTATTTATTTATTGCTTTCTTGGGTCACACCCGGCAATGCACAGGGGTCACTCCTGGCTCTGCACTCAGGAATTACTCCTGGCGGTGCTCAGGGGACCATATGGGATGCTGGGAATCGAACCCGGGTCGGCCGCATGCAAGGCAAACGCCCTACCCGTTGTGCTATCACTCCAGCCCAAATTATTTTTTTTCTTTTGGGGCCACACCCTGCAGTGCTCGGGGCTTCTTTCCTTCCTATGAAGTGCCAGCGATCAAACCCGGGCCAGCCCCACGCAAGCCCAGCCCACTGTGCCCACTGTACTAGCTGTCCAGCCCCTCCGGGGCCCATCTTCCGTGCTGCTGTCTTTTTCTTTTCCAGGGCAGTAGCCAATGACGGAAAGCCTCTCCACCGCCCAGTGTCCTGTGTCCAGCAGGTGTCACCCTCCACTGGCAACAAACCACATTATCATCTTACCCTGTGAAATCTGGCCCTCAACAGGCCAGATCCCTAGAGTTTGGGGTGGAGGGAACGGGAGGGTGGCTCTGGGGGGTGGGATTATCACCCGCAGAGGGGCCGCAGAATAAACCAATCTATCTACCCCCGGCTCGGGTAGACAAACAGTTCTTTTAACGTGGACAAATTATTCCACCTCTGGGAACCTCACTTTATCATTGACATGGAAGGAAGATACACTGCTCGCGGGGTGGGGTTAACGTGAAACGTGAAAAAGAAACAGAAAAAACACCCCGCCCAGTGCTCTGGTCATGATGAGCACTGGAGCTGTGGCTCCTTCCCCGCTCTGGGTGTGGAAGAAATAACTGCCCAGCACTCAGCCCTGCAGTTAACCTCTGCCCCTTTGTCCTGACCGGCTAAGCATTCCTGTCAGCGTTGTAAAGAGGATCAGATGAAGTCACGCATACAAAAGGCCGGGTCCAATGCCCGGCCCAGAAAGTCAGGTAGCTGCTAATAGCTCACGTCACTGCCATGGGTTTGCCATGTGCCAGCAATATTCTTAGTTATTTAGAAGCAGGAGCCCATTTAATCCTCATAAATCCCTGAAGACGGAAGTGCACTGTTTATCCCCTTCTCTCCAATCCCACCTCAGTTTAATTTTTGGAAGAATTAGAAATCTGGAAACTGCCCTCAGGTGGTCGTGTCTGGAAGGAAATTGGTGGGAGGCACCCCCCACTCATGGAGGAGAGAATCTAGCCCATCCCTAACCCTGCCTGGAGTTTCTCCCCTGGACGTCAGAACAAAAGCACCGGGAAACAATGTTTCTCTCCAGGTTTATTGCTCCCAGACGGCCGCCAGCAGCTCCCACTCTGCACAGTGGGCTTCCAAGAAGGCCTTGGACCTTCCTCTTCATCGCCTTCCCAGAAATACAGCCTTGGACAGCAAACTGGTTTCAGGACATTCCCAGATATGAGTTCCCCCACCAGGCTAAGGTTTATACAGAGAAGGGGGATCCAAAGAACTCAGTGAAGAAACCATGGGATCCAAGAGAACTGGGGGAGTCTGAGGGTGTTTGTGGGGGTGGACACAGCAGCCTAAGAGAGTGGCTCGTCTCTGGGTGGGCACTGTGGGATTCAGCCTCTAGGAAATTCGGCCATCTGCAGAAGAAATAAAAAAGAGATAATACAGCTTCAAATCAGCTCGATTCTATCGTGAGTCTCTCTAACTGTTCAGAGCCCTACATACAGTTCTGTTGAAAAATTCTAAGTCTAGGGGCTGGAGCAATAGCACAGAGGGGAGGGTGTTTGCCTTGCACGTGGGAAAACCGGGGTTCAATTCCCAGCATCCCTTGATATGGTCCCCTGAGCACCGCCAGGAGTAATTCCTGAGTGCAGAGCCAGGAGTAACCCCTGTGCATCATCGAGTGTGACCCAAAAATAAATAAATAAATAAAAATTCTAAATCTATTCCAGAATTGAAAATGTAGCTATGTAAATAAGAATGGGCATTTTAAATATTGTATTAAATGATTTTAATGTTCTTATTTATGTAGGTCAAAATCATATAGTAGCCACTAATTGGCCCTTCCTGATTCATTTTTCTGACCATCCTATTTTCTAGTTCTCAAAGTTTTGTTGGAATAAGCAATATAAAGTAAATTTGGTATGTGCCCAAGGTGGCAGGTTGGGATCGGGAGGGAAACTAGGGATGGGATATTGGTGGTAGAAAGGTTACATTGATGGTGTCACAACACTAAAAGCTTAAAACAAATGTATAATGAATAATTTTGTAAATCATGGCGTTTTTAATAAAAAATCACTGTATCACTGTCATCCCGTTGCTCATCAATTTGCTCAAGCGGGCACCAGTAACGTCTCCATTGTGAGACTTGTTACTGTTTTTGGCATATCAAATAGGCCACAGGTAGCCTGCCAGGCTCTGCCATGCGGGCGAGATACTCTTGGTAGCTTGCCGGGCTCTCCGAGAGGGACAGAGAAATTGAACCTGGGCCAGCCACATGCAAGGCAATGGCCCTACCCGCTGTGCCGTCGCTCCAGCCCAATAACAAATAATTTATACCAAAAAAGGAAAATTCTAAATCCCCATTAGGACCCAGCTCCATCCCCTCCCTCTAGATACATCCCAGGGCAGAAGAGGACGCCGTGGGTGCTTCCCTTTCCTCTCCGGAATTCACCTGGAGCAGCTTTCACTGCCTTCTGGGTTAGATCCCGGGAAAAGCGCTGCCCAATAATGAAGCCCCAGTGACCAGACTCACCACTGACCTCTCTAACTCTCCCCCTCTGCAAGAGACCCACGGACAAACAGACCAACGAAGGTGCTTACCTTCTACATAGTTGGACGCAGGAATGTAAGTGTAGCCTAGAAGAAAAAAAAATATTGCTTAGAGGACAATCTTTGTGGATGAAGAGCAACCGGTGGTACAGCAAACGGGGTAGAAATGAGAGGACCTTCCCAACAAGCAGGGACTGGAGAGGGAGCGAGGACTGGAAAGCGGGGCGTCACTCACCAGGGGACTTCGATTTCCGCCAGCCGACAAAACCAAGGATGAAGACGATGAGGCCCAGAGCCAGAGTTACTGCAGACACAGTAAGCTTCACTATCTTTAACGGGGACAGCCACGGGGCTGCAAAAAATAGAAACTGATTAGAAGCAATCTCTGTTGCTATTCCCAAAGCAAAGGAACTTTCTGCACCCTCCACCCAGCTGGTTCAAAGGTGTTTTATTCCAGCCCTGAAAGAGAGCACTGCTTGCAATAACCCACTCCTGAGGAATCGGCCTTTCCTCCTGTTCCCAGAATTAACACCCTAGGTTTCGGCTGCTCTCCGATGTGGTAGAGGCTCTAAAGGGACCCTCTCTTTTCCCTAAGCACCAAGGACACCATCTCACCATAGAATAAGGAGGTCCCCGCTCCCCTCTCCGTATGGTGACAATGTCTAAATCCTTACTCTATCAAAATGCCTTTCCATTCCCCCACCCCCCAAAAGAATAAATTCTTTTACTCAAAGGGCTGGAGAGAGCTGCAGCGGATAAGGCACTTGCCCTACATGCAGTTCCCTGGTACCACATGGTCCCCCAAGTACCACCATGGGTCACCCTGAGCACAGAACCAGGAGTGGTCCCTGAGCACTGCCCAGGTGCGCACACACACACACACACACACACACACACACACACACACACACACACTCAAAATAAATAAATAAACAAAATGTATCTTCCCATCTTTTCTGACTTCCAGTGCTTCCGTTTCTTGAGTTCTCCTAGTACTGCTGTGTCTCCTTGCTGTCCACACCTAGATTTTCCACGGGGCATTCCCCCAAACTGTGTCCATAGTCCCCACTCCCTGCAGCTGGTTCCACCTGACTCGCCCTGCCCAGGCTAACACAAACATTTCACCACCAAAGAAAACTTTGGGCATGCTGTGAAAGCGACTTTCCAGAACGGCTGGGCTGCGCGGCGGGATGCCATTCTCTGCTCTGCACCCCTTCTCGGCAGCTGGACAGACAGATCTCAGCCTGCAGTAAGAGGCCTCAGCCCAGCCGATGTTCTGGTTGAGTGGATTTTTTGGTTTGGTTTGGTTTTTATGAGGTAAGAACACTTAATTATGAAAAAGCAATGTACGTTCTGGGTTCTCACAGGAAACAGTGGTGTGTCTTTAATGAAATTTCACTTTGAATGAAGCATCACCAAAAATCTGTTCATTGGGAGAAATGGAAGAAGCACAGGAACCAATACCAATATCAAAAATTGTTTTTTTTTTCTGGGCCAAAGAGCTAACTCAGTGGGCGGAGCACATACTTGGCATGTAGGAGGTCCAGGATCAAGCTGTGCCACCATAGGGTCCCTTGAGCACTGCAAGGAGCAATCCAGGCACCACTGAGTCACTGTCACTGTCATCCCGTTGCTCATCAAGTTGTTCGAGCAGGCACCAGTAACATCTCTCATTGTGAGACTTATTGTTACTGTTTTTGGCATAAGAAATACGCCACGGGTAGCTAGACCCAAAAAAGGTGGTGGGAGGCTGGAGCAATAGCACAGCGGGTAGGGCGTTTGCCTTGCACGCGGCCAACCCAGGTTCGATTCCTGGCATCCCATATGGTCCCCTGAGCACTGCCAGGGGTAATTCCTGAGTGCAGAGCCAGGAGTGGCCCCTGTGCGTTGCCGGGTGTGACCCAAAAAGCAAAAAAAAAAAAATGTGGTGGGGGGGTAAAAGGTGGGAGGAAGGTTTTTCTCTTAAGAAGTATGATTAAAATGTATCTAAGTTTGGGGCTGGAGTGATAGCACAGCAGGTAGGGCATTTGCCCTGCACACAACCGACCCAGGTTTGATTCCCAGCATCCCATTTGGTCCCTTGAGCACTGCCAGGAGTAATTCCTAAGTGCAAAGCCAGGAGTAACACCTGTGCATCGCTAGGTGTGACCCAAAAAGAAAAAAAAATGTATCTAAGTTTTATAGCATAGAACCCTGAGACATCTTATTCGTGGTAATAAAGGCAGGCTGAGACTCCATGTGACTGAAACGGATTAGTATTTGGGTTTGGGTTGTTTGTTATTGTGGCCACACCTGCACTGTTTAGGGCTTACTCTTAGCTCTGCACTCAGAGATCACTCCTGACAGTGTGTGTGGAACATGTGTGTAGCCAGGGACTGAACCCAGGTTGGCTGCATAAAGGAAAGCATTCTACCCACCATCTGGCTCCCGCCTTGGGCAGCCATTTTGGGGTCCTGCTGCCTGGGCCCCTGTAGACACCCTTCCTCTTCCTCATGTCTCGCTCTTCTCTTTTCCAATCCCCAAGTCTGTATGCAACTTCTCTCATTTCCTTTAGCTACTTCCTATCCTGGGGTTCAAACAATGGTGGCTGGTTCCCTATTCATTATCACCCCCAAACATGTACACTCAAGTGCCAGCCTGGGCGTCTTCCTTCCTGAGAGAGCTGCCCAAATTCAGTCCACTGCCGCGCTCTTTCTACTACAGACTTCTCTGTTGCTCCAAGTCCCGTTCCTGATCTGACAACAGAATAGCCAAGAATCCTAGGGCATTGCATTGTATTGGTTGGTATTGAAGAAATAGTTACCAACTCTACATCTCCCTTTCAGGACAGTCATGCTGCCCTCCCACCCAGCATTAACATCACAGCACAACCCTCTGCCCATTCTGAATCCCCACCTCTGATCATGAACCCTCCAGGAGTTCTTCAAAACTCTCTCCAAGCCTCCGACTCTCCCGCTACATATGCCATGAACCTCTGAGTGTTCCTTTCTCCCCATTCACTGGCAATATGTCTCTGCTTTAACCCTAATTCCTCCCCCCGGCCATTCACTTACTCCAGTACTGCAGGATGAGGTCAGGACTCGCGGCGTGCTCTACCACACAGATGTAGGTGTCCCCAAAAGAGGGATTTGTAGCTAAATGGGAGACAGTCTGGTAGGTCCAGTCTCCATTGGGCTGGATAACACTAGGAGCACTGTTTTGAGGGAGGACAACCTCCCCATTCTTTCTCCATGTGATGGTCACATCGGCGGGATAGAAGCCCGACACATAGCAGGCCAGCATCACAGGCTCCCTGGTGTTGAAAGGAGTGGTTTCGGCTACTTGCACAGATGGAGGCTCTGCATAGGAAGAAACATATGTCACAAAGGAAGGCCACAGATTGGCTTTTGTCCCAACTTTGTTTCTATGCTACTTCAGCCCATCATCAATTTTGCCAACCCTTTGCCCACCCCATCCTGTTACATCATGCATCCTTTTTAAAATGAGAGCTTAGAATTTATTCCTGATCCATCTACTCTTTCTTTAATTTTACCCTGTTGTGGTTTTTCTTTTCTTTCCTTCAAAATAATATCTGATGACAATAAGTAATAGCCTGGTCTGAACTGCAAGCTGGTTCAGAAGTCATCAGATTTATTTGAAGAACATAAGCTAACGATTGTCCAGAGCCATAAATTTGGGATGTGTGAAGGGAGGAAAAGATTTAATTCTTCAAATCTTATTTAGTAAATTAATTTGCTAAATGAAGGCTTTTTTTTCTTAGTTTGAAAAGCCTTACTCACAGCTCTCCTAAATTTGGATTTGTATAGTCTAAAATTGATGTATCTATAAATATTGCCATCTTTTAGTTTATTTTTCTAGGTAACCATCCTAGTTGTATCTATGTTGGTGCTTTTCTTCCTTCCTTTCTTCCTTTCTTTATTTCTCTCTCTCTTTTTGTCTTTCTTCTTTCTTTCTTTCTTTCTTTCTTTCTTTCTTTCTTTCTTTCTTTCTTTCTTTCTTTGCGCTTTGCTTTTTTTTTGGGGGGGGTCCACACCCCTCAGTGCTCAGGGCTTATTCTTGACTCTGCACTCAGGAATCAACTCCTGGGCAGGACTCAGAGTACCACATAGGGTGTCAGGGTTCAAACCCAGGTTGGTCACGTGCAAGGCAAGTAAGAGCCCTACCTGCTGTACTATCTCCCTGACCCTATGTCAATGCTTTTCAAACAAAACCTTAACTACAAATCCAAGAAATGGTGCTAAAATGCAGGTTCTCTAGCTTGTATGCCCAGATAATTTCATTCAATGAACTACGAGGGGTACTCATTTTTAACCAACACCTGCCCCCCTCCCCAAGCAATTCTGAGGCAGGTGGTTCAGAAATCACATCTTAAGATGCATTACTCTGTCCCAGAGAGATCTTCAAGTTTTCTTTTTACCAATCTCACAGTATTTTCCAAGCGAGGGATTAAGTGAGCAAGTTTCAGAATCCTGGAGAGCTTTTCCAAATATTTCTGTGACTGAGCCCTTCCTACACCTAGAGTATCAAGGATATGTGATAAAGAGGCATGAACATTTGGGGGAAAGTAATTTTACTTATTCTGACACACTCCTATTAGATCTTGAATCTGGATCATCCTGAGATTCCCTGCAAAGGTGGAAAACATACTCTCCTCCCAATAGTTCATCCCTGGTTGAATCCTCCCCACCCTGTTTTAACCCCCTCTCCCTCTCCCCTCAGGCTCCCCCATCCCCTAATAACCACTCTGATTTTCCTTGATAGTTACCCCTTCCTCTTTCTACATTCCAGCTCAAACATTTTCTGCTTTGTTCCTACCCAGATTTAGAATTCCTTGCCTTCGGAGGGATCCTCTTTGCCCCCATCCCCTCCCAGCCATGCCCCTCTGCACCCCTCTCCTTACGAATCCTTTTTGTCAGCGCTCCCCAAAAGGGCTGGGTGTGGGATGAACAGTCCTGAAGCCCCCTGGACAAGTACTGGATTAGGTTTTCCATTTTGTTGAGATAGTTTGAGAGGCCACTGGCCAGTGAAGACAGCACTCCATAATCCCGTGGCACCATCATGGTCTGCTCGGGATCCCAGCAAGTGAGCAAATCCTTGTTGAAGGACATACAAAAACTGAAATCCACTGGCGTCCCATCACTATCCAAGATACAGGTGCTTTCCAACTGGGACACAAAGCCACCTACAGGAGGCAAAGAAAGAGTCAGGGAGGTGAGAGACTTCTACGGGGACCCAAGCCCCAGTTCTACCCAGTGAGCAGGGCACAGTTTCAAGCAAGCCAGGGCATCCACTGAGCACGCTCTTGTCCAGAAGTCCCTGAGAACCACAATGAAGAGCCAGAATGAATTTTTAGAGTCCATTTCCTCTTTATGTGACACTAAGTATGGGGCCAGGAGTGGCCCAAGATTACCCAGAACAAGACCATCAAAAGGCAAATTACTGAGTGAGAAAAGAGCTCAAGGGAGTCAGCCTTGTTCTGTACACAATGCACTACTAAAGATTCACGCCGTTGCACTGCTATGTAGTGGCGCTGGGCAGCCAGCCGGGCCGGTAAAGCAGACGGAACATGTCCTTCCTACATCCCAGCAAGAAAGAGATCCGAACACACAAAGAATGACACCGCCTGGTGATTGAAATTGCTGCTGCAAGGCAGCAACACAACAGGCTATGCGAGTAGCTAATGGGGTAAACCCACTGGAGGGCCAAATCCTATAAACATGCCCTCCCGGGAAGCTGGAGCTGAGGAAGGTCGGTCCCGGGAGGTCTGTCCTTACCTGCTTGGGTGCAGCAGAGGCTGAGGCCCAGCAGCAGTGGCAGGACTGAGATCATGCTTCACTCCAAGAAGGCAAGGAGAATCCAGTCCCTTGCGCCAGCTTTTCCAGGCACCTTGGGTCCTTGTCTTCGTGGGAGCCCCAGCCTGGGTAGATGATCTCCAGACACTGAGTGGAATGCGTTATGGCCCGGACCTTTTGGTCCCCACGAAATGAGTGATTTAGAGCTAACCCAGCCGCTATTTAACTAACCCTGTTCCTTCATGCTCGGCTAAGTCGGACTCAAACTCAAGAGTTGTCTAACAGGGCGGAGGCAAACGTAGAGACCAATCAACGCGCGCCGCGGCCCAGCGTCATCGGTTGCTAGGTAAAACTCATTCAGCAAGAGGCTCTGAAAGAGAGGCTGGAGAGCGAGTCTCGGGAACTTTTCCTTTTCCTGTGGAATGGTCAGTCTGCGGTGGAATTCCCTAACCCAGAGGAGAGAATCTCCCAATATTCCGTGGACAGAAGCAGCCTGCATGCCACGCTGGTTTAAGTGTTTCCTCTTGCGGTCCTTCGCACCGGGAGGACGCCCCCTTCTTGCTCCTGTAAAGGAGTTTGGTTAGGAAGCTCTTGCGTAACCCCGGGTCTGACCTGTCACCTAGAAGCCGAGGCTGGAGCACTTAGGGTCTAGTGTAGACAGCAGGGGCAGCGCCGCTGGGGTGGAAATCAGCGCAGGAAAAGTACAGCTGCAGACGAGGGCAAGCCGTTCCAGCCTAGAGGTCAAGGCCATGGACCTAAGCCCTCCCGGGTCTCCATCGCTTCCCCGGTTCTAGCCCGTGGAGCGTGATTTCCTCTTTTTGCCCTCTGGACCTAGGAAGCCCTGCCCTGTGCGCTGAGGCATCGCCCGGCAGGGCTGCGGTCCGGGTCCCTCACAAATAGCTGGTTCCGGGCTAGTGCCCTGAGCACGCTTGTCCCCCACAAACCCAAAACTCCCTGGGCGTTGCCCACATTGGGTTCATGTAACCTGAAGCAGATTGAAAGGTTTTCACATTAGGAGGCCTCTAGAAAAGTGAAATGAAGTTTCCCTACCTTTCCCCGGGGAAAGTGAAGACTTTAAATAGCAAGTTATTCTTCTATCTCATTGTGAACATTGTAATTGATGACTTTGGAGTGGGGAGCGAGGAGCACACCTGGCAGTGCTCCAGGATTACTCCTGTGTCTGTGCTCAGGGATCATTCTTTTTTTTTTTTTTTTTTTTTCAGGGATCATTCTTGGCAGGGATCGGGGACCATATGAGGTTCTGGGGATCAAACCCAGATTGTCCAGGTACAAGCAAGTGCCCTGCCTGCTGTACTATCTATCTCTCCAGTCCTAGTGATTTTTGCTTATTAATTAATTAATTTATTTATTTATTACCATCAAAAATTAAGACTCTAAATTGGCTTTTCTCTGCTTCCCACCAGGCTACAGGGCTGCATCTCTTCACATAGGCTTCTGAAAGCTTTGGATTTGGTTTAATAGTGAAAGAAAGGGGGGAAAGAAAAAACAATTACAAGGACACTCTCCCCCAATGTCTCCGACCCCGAGAGAACCTGGTACTTATGAAGAAAAGAGAAAAACTAAATAAAAAGTCATATGAACCAAAGTGAATAAGAGAAGAATCTGATGAACAGAGGCCTGTTGTGTCTGCCTGAGGTTGGATGAGTATCTGGCCCGGCTTCCCAGCCAGCCCCACTCTCAGCCTTTTAGGGAGAGTGTTTTCAGAGTGTTCTCTGTTGCAGGTGTCACTGTCCCGCTCTGTGGTGGTTCCCAGTGCTAAGGAAGTGTTTATAGGCTGGCTCATTCGCCCTTCATCTGACAATCCCAACACCAGGTCCAAAGATTCACACCAAGGTCCAGACACTTCTTTTTTATTTTTATTTTTTGTTTTTTGGGTCACACCCGGCCATGCACAGGAGTTACTCCTGCCTCTGCACTCAGGAATTACTCCTGGAAGTGCTCAGGAGACCATATGGGATGCTGGGGGTGGAACCCAGGTCAGCTGCGCGCAAGGCAAACACCTGGCCTGCTGTGCTATTGCTCCAGCCTCCAGACACTTCTCTTTTTCTTTTTGGGTCAGACCCTGTGATGCTCAGGGGGTACTCAGGGTTTACTCCTGGCTCTGCACTCAAAAAAACACTCAGGAATTTCTCCTGGCGGTGCTCCAGGGTCATATGGGATTCTGGGAATTGAACCAGGAATTGACCCGTTGAAAGTTAAAAAAAAAAAAAAAAAAGTCCAGACACCTTTTAACGCTTTCTGACAGCATTCATCTGTGTACAGGCGATCCAAAAAAAAAAAAAAAAAAAGGTGGTTGTCCTCGGCAAGCAGGCAAGAGGAGAAGAAAGGGAAGAGCCCCTCAATGGGTCCCATCATATCCTCCTCGTTCTCCGAGTTCCTTCTGCTCTCAGTCTCTTCCACTTTCGCTTTGTGCAGTTTCAAACCGGTGAATGCGCCTACGCAACACACACATGCACGCACACTTCCGCTTTACAGCGAGCCCTAGGAGCGGGTGAGTGTAACCTTGCAAGGACCTGTCCGAGCCTTTCCACCGGCTGCAAAGCCTGCTCGGGCCCCGCGGCTGGGGCGAGGGCGTGGCGAGGGGCCAGCGCCGGCGCAGGTGCCGCCCTCGGGCACGCGCAGGCTGCAGGAGCGCCCTGGGAGTTCCCTCTAATGTTTCGGAGTGTCTCTGTTCTGCAGCCAAAGCAGATGTGAAACTTCTGTGTGACCGGGGCCGGAAATGTAGATTTCACTTCTCTATTAATGAGAAGAGAAGCCGCCGGGTGTTTTTTCAGACTAAAGCAGAGACAGAAAAATCTAGAGACCTGGGCTCAGTCAGGCGTTTGCTTCCTTCCCCTCTTCCTCCTAGCTCAATTTTTGTTAAATAAAGCTTTCTCCCCTCTCTTCTGTCACACCGAGACTATTTCAACTGCCTGTGCCCCCTGTTGATAATTGGATAACGAGGGAGCACTAGGGCTGAAAAAATTCCAGGACTTTAGCCAGCTTCCCAAGCTGCCCACCCCCTTTTGTTGCCACTTGCCAGGGACCCAGAGAGTGAGACCCCTTCTTTCCCCCCCCCACCCCTGCCTCTTTGCCCTATACTATGCCTAAAGCATTACTGGGACTATGCAGCTAAGACATACAGGCTCTGACCCACGTGTCACTGCAAAGTGAGAACAAATATTTCTAAAAGGAAAGGTTTACCTGAAAGCCAGGAAGCAATAAGCCTTAAAAGAGAAGTCATGGGTGAGATGGACAGGGAGCACACTTCAAGGAGCAGATTTGATTGAGTCTTGAATACTGTGCTGAATCCATGTCAGAGAAGAGGAAGGCAATTGGCAGCTGAGTCTTGGCAAACGGATCCACAAGCTTGGCAGGAGTATGTATGAGGTGCTGTCTGGGGTTTGCCGGGAGGCTGGGCTAGCTAAAACAATCGTGAGCTAGAATAACAGTGCTGGCATTACACACTGCAGGAAGTTCCAAATGTGGTCTCGTGCCTTCCCTGAGAGTATGGCCATAATAAATCTCCCCTAGGTACTTCCTAAGATTGTTCCCTCGAAGCTCTCATCTTCCTCTTTTGGACAGATGGTTTTAAATTCCAGCCTACATTTTATAAACACAAAAACTGCTCAAGCCATCAATCATTTCTAATCTGAAGCCAACTGCACAAGACTACATTTATGACTTCTTTCAGGGTCTTTTCAAAATTACACACATCTGCCTCCTACCAGGATTATGTTACTTCCCAGTCTGTCCAGCCATGCCTTCACCCACTCCCGTCACCCCTTTCTTCCAAACTTCCTCATCACTGTGAAGATTTACTGCCCTAGAGCCTAACTCTCTTGGGTTACAGCCGCTGTAACTAGTTCATCATCCTTCTTCCTGGAGTCAAGTATTTGAACTACTGAGGGATATTCTATCTGATTCGCGGCTACTACTCTTGAAGAGAGTTTCTTGCCCGCCCGCCTGGCTGTCTTCCCCTGGGCCCCTCAGAGGGGATGGGCTCCAGCTTCTCTCCCTGCCCCAAGCAGAGCTCCCGGCGGATGAAGACCTCTGGAACCTAGCTACAGCCATGCTCGAGGCCCCTCTCCACACGTTCGGACAAGCCTCACGCATGAAGGTACCGGCAGAGGAACCCAGGTGTGTGTAATCCCATCAACAGTCAACATCCAGAGACTTAAAAGCAAGCTTCCAGAAGCACACGGCTGCAAAGCGGCTGAGCAATATCTTATGACCTACTTCTCCCTCTGGGAGAAACTGGCAATCTACTGAGAGTTTCCTGCCTACATGGGAGACCCTCACAAGGTTCCCATGGTGTATCATATGCCAAAGCCAGTGACAAGCTGGATCTCATTCCCCTGACCCTGAAAGAGCCTCCAATGTGGCATCGTTGGGAAGGTCGAGTAGAGAGAGGTTTCTAAAATCTCAGGGATAGGACGAATGGAGGGGTTAGTGAGACCACTCGAGAAATCAACAATCAAAGGGATGATGATGATGATGATGATGATGATGATGATGATGATGATGATGATGACTTGAAGAATATTACTATCACTGTCTTTTTTTTTTTAAAGCAAAGGAACTTTTTTTTTTATTTTTATTTTTTTGCTTTTTGGGTCACACCTGGTTATGCATAGGGGTTACTCCTGGCTCTGCACTCAGGAATCACTCCTAGCGGTGCTCAGGGGACCATATGGGATGCTGGGAATCGAACCCAGGTCAGCCGCGTGCAAGGCAAACGCCCTACCCGCTGTGCTATTGCTCCAGCCCCACTATCACTGTCTTAAGTATGAGAAAATGGAAGGGCAGAGGAAGAGAGCAAGATTGCCCATATTCACCCAGTTACTAAGTCATAGACAAAAAATAAGATTTGGGATTCTAAGTTTTGAGTTACTAATAATAGGAAAACTGTTGACCACTTATGATCTCAATAAAACCCACAGCACATTGAGGAATTTATAGAAGTATAAAAACAACATAAAAAAGAAAACTCTATTAAAGCACATATATGAGGGTCAGAGAGACAGCACAAAGGGTTAAGGCACTTACATTGCATGTGGCTGACTCAGGTTTAATTCCCAGCACTGCGTATGGTCCCCTGAGCACAGCGACATGAGTAAGCCCTGAATACAGATGGATGAGACACTAAAACCAAAATAATAACAATAATAGAGCACATAACTGAAGACCTCAAGAAAAGGAGAAACATACCATATTCAAGGCTGGAGCATCCTAACAAAATTGACAAGTTTATTTCTCCCTCCCTAAACTAAATGCTGCTCTAGCCAAAAGCAGAGAAGTATTTGAAGCATTTTGGAATAATTTGACAAACTAATTGTAAAATCTACATGAAAATAATGTCCATGAGTTTCTTAATACTTTTGGTAATGAAGCATATAAAGCACTCTCACCTTTTGGGGGTTAAAAATTAGACGGTAGAGGAATGAAAAGTAGCCCTATGAAATATTGAAACTTATTAAAAAGCCATGATAGGAACTGGAATGATAGTATAGCAGATAGGCAGCTTGCCTTGCACATGGCTGATCCAGGTTCAATTCCCAGCACCCAATATGGTCCCTCAAGTCTGCTACCAGTGATCCCTGAGTGCAGATCCAGGACTAAGTTCTGAGCACCACTAGATGTGGCCCAAATCAAGCCCCTCTCCCCACCAAAAAATCAATATATTGAAATTGGTCCAAACCGTCACCTTATCTCTTTATATTTTAGCAAAAATTATAACTGCACTGCTTTCATGTTAGAAAATATTTGTTAAGATTATAAAAGCATAAACCAGAGGGTTGTGTCAAAATTAAATTATTTTATTCGGGGAAGGAATTGTATACAACTTAATTGGTAAGCAGCGAACTGGAAGAAGACATGTGCAAATGCTATACCAACATAAGATTATAGAGTATGTAAGAAATCCCCACAAATTCACAAGAAAAGGACAAGAAATTTAATTTTAAAAATGGACAAAAGATATGACTCAGCATTCACAGAGAGCAAAACCTATGAAAAGCTCCCAGCCTTACTAGAAATGAAAGACAAATTAAAACAAGGTACCATATCATCAACTTTTTTTTTTATTGTCAACATTTGAAAGTCATTGCGTGAAAAATAATAACAATAAACATGAAAATAGGCAACAAATTCTTGAGAGTTAAGCCTGGGTTAAGTGCACGAAAGCCAGGGAGAGTTCAATATATCAGCCAGGGCTAGAGGATTAGGGACAGATGCATGGAAGTAGTCCCACTTATGTTGGGTCCATAGCATTGGTTAAGATTTATTCAACTGAGAAGAATAAAAGGAGTATTCTGTCAATGAAATAAGTTTGTGCCATGGGGCTGGAGCAATAGCACAGCGGGTAGGGCGTTTGCCTTGCACGCAGCCAACCCGGATTCGAGTCCCAGCATCCCATATGGTCCCCTGAGCACCGCCAGGGGTAATTCCTGAGTGAAGAGCAAGGAATAACCCCTGTGCATTGCCGGGTATGACCCAAAAAGCAAAAAAAAAAAAAGAAAGAAAAAAAATAATAGAATAAGTTTGTGCCAATGCCCTGAGTGAAGAAGGACATGTTACTGTTAAGGAAGAGTGTGAGAAATATTTAGGATTCTTTTTTATTTTTGGGGGGTCACACCTGGCGATGCACAGGGGTTACTCCTGGCTCTGCACTCAGGAACCACCCCTGGCGGTGCTCAGGGGACCATATGGGATGCTGGGAATCTAACCCGGGTCGGCCGAGTGCAAGGCAAATACCCTACCCGCTGTGCTATCATTCCAGCCCCATATTTAGGATTCTTTTTGGGAAGAATATCTCTGATTTTTTATTAGAAGGGAGACGTAGATTATAGAGTCTTGAACACATCTCAATTATTATAAGTGACACTACCTTTTTTTTTTTTTTTTTGCTTTTTGGGTCACACCCGGCGATGCACAGGAGTCACTCCTGGCTCATGCACTCAGGAATCACCCCTGGCGGTGCTCAGGGGACCATATGGGATGCTGGGATGCTGGGATTCGAACCCGGGTCGGCCGCGTGCAAGGCAAACGCCCTACCCGCTGTGCTATCGCTCCAGCCCCGACAGTACCATTTAGAATATGTGGCTAGAGAGCATCTAACCGAAGCCCAGCATTTTACAGTTGAGAAGTTTCAGACCCAGATAGATGTGACTTGTCTAAGGTCACACAGCAAAATAAAAGCAGCTTTAAGACTTGCTGAGCAGGCAATTTCTGCACCAATTGGAAAACGAAGTCAGGAAGAACAAAAATGGCAAAAAATGAGAGCGATGAGGAATGCTAAAGTGAAAATTTTAGGGAGAAACTCTCCAAAAGAGAAAATATATTACCTGCAGGTAGATTTAAAGTAGATTCCAGTAAAGAAGGTAATGATACTGATTTAAGTTTCCCTGTTTAAAAAAAAAAAAATCCTTGCAGTTTTAGCACTTTTTCCTCATGCCAGACACTGTTCTAGGTTTTAGACAGATCAACTTAATCAAATATCACCACGACTTATCAGAATGCATGCCATTGTGATCATCCTTTCGCAGAAAATGACACCAAAGCACAGAGAGGTTGAGTTACCCACCCAGGGCACACGACTAAAGTTGGATAGTCACAACTGAACTCCCACAGTTCTCAGCAATGTGCTTGCAGCTCTTAGAAATGAAATGGGAACTCGTCTTAAACCAAGTTCCTCCCCAGCCTGGGAGTTTCTTTTCCTTTCCCTTTCCTTTAAATTCCAATTAGATTCTGGTGAAACACAGAGAACAGTCTTTTTTACCAACAGATCCAAAATAATTTCACTCTTCGTGTTTTTTTTCTTGGCTAGAGTGTTGTTGTTGTTGTTTTTATTGTTGTCGTTAATTTTATTTTTTTAAAACTGAGTCACCGTGAGATATATAGTTACAAAACTGTTCACGATCAGTTTTCAGTCATACAATGTTCCAGCACCCATCATTCCACCAATGTCCATTTCCCACCACCAATGACCCCAGTTTCTTCCCGCCACCCCCAGTAATTTCACTCTCAACATTGTCACCCTGTCGTCCAAAGCAACTCACAGACCCCCATGGAAAGCATGGAGGAAAAAAAAAAAAAGCACATTTCAAGGAATTGAACTGCAGAAGTCTTGTGTCCCGCCCCCATTGTCCACCCAGAACAACACTGTCAGTTTTCCTTGGATGACCCACTTGGGCCAAAGCACCAGCTGCTCAGAAGGACGTGTGGGCTCTGCGCCCTTCCCGGCTGCTCCCACTCACCATAGGAGCTTGAGTATATATTCCTCCCAGAACTGATAGGGCTGATAGGAGTTAGAATAACATCTGAAGGCTTATTTTTCCTACTCCGAGCTCCAGTTTTCCTGGCAATAGGGAAGGTGGGAGTTAGCTCTTTCTCAAGGCAGCCTCCAGCAGGGACCATCATTTTCACCAACAGTAGAGGACAAATAAAAACGGGAAGCTTCCTCCACTGATCAGTGAGCAGATTCTCAGGAAGGAGTTCTGCCTTCATGTCTCACATATCTTGCATGAATTAATTAGAGCAGAAGCCATCACATGGTGGCTGGAGTGACAGTACAGCAGGTAGGGTGTTTCCCTTACACACAGCTGACTTGGGTAGGATCCCTGGCATCCCATGTGGTCCCCTGGGCTCTGCCATTAATGATCCCTGGGTGCAGAGACAGGAGTAAGTCCTGAGTAGCTCTGGGTGTGACCCTCCCCCCCCTAAAAAAAAAATCCCAAAATTTTCAAAAGCCATCACACCATGCTGAGACCAGTAGGAGTCAGCTCAGGAGTTCGGGGTTTTCCCATTTCTCTCCCTCCTGAGGACAAGCCATGTCCACGTTGACTTTGGAACAACAATCCACTCCAGTTGAGCCAGCCAGAAACAAGTATGCTGCACTGAGAAAGAAGAAGCCACACTGACATTAGGGAACAAGATTTATTGACTGGACAGGGAAAGGGATATGTCATAGTAGGGGGCACTCTGATGTTCCCATGGAGACAAACCTAGGGAAATGGAATCTTTGGCTTATGTACACACACTCATGCATGCACAGACCCAGAGTCCCAGGGCCATCTGCTCTGAAGAGAGATGATACTGGGCAGATGTGAGAAACTGGTGCTGTGTCTGCTTGGATGGCATCAGACTGGGGTCAGGATGAATCAGCCTGAGGAGAGAGAGGATGGAAGAGAGTCATCGGGAGAAGGGGTCCCTGCCGTAACAGAATTCACTTACTTACTCAAGCACATGGAGTCCTTAAGGTGAAAAAGCAAGGAGATGTAATTCATTAACATGGATGGACCACAATTAGGCAATCACCTGAAACTACAGCAGAGAGCAGGGGCACAGATAATTCACATTATCTATATGTTAATTTCTGGAAAGAGAGCAAACCTGTGGACAAAGAGGAGAAGAGCCAAAGAACGAAGTTTCTTGATTGGTTGCTTTGCAGCAATATGGTAAGGTGGGAAGAAACAGCATAAGACGGAGGGGGGCTTGTTACTGGGAATCTTATGATTCATACATTCTGTTTATGTTCCATGTAGGCATCTATCATTTGTTTCTGTGCCCCCCTCCTTCCCCTCCTGCCCAGACAACCAGGTCTGCCTAGCTCTTTTGTTCTGTTTTCATCAAAACTTATAACTTATAACTTATTCATCTCTGCTCAGTCCCTAAAATGGTCACCCAGAGGACTGGACTCTATAGTTATCTGTTGACTGGCCTCTTCTTAGTTACCTAAACTCATCCCTACAGGGTCTGGAGCACAGCAGTAAGGCGTTTGCCTTTCATGCGGCCGACCCGTGTTCGATTCCTCTGCCCCTCTTGAAGAGCCCGGCAAGCTACCGCGAGTATTGCGCCCGTATGGCAGAGCCTGGCAAGCTACCCGTGGCATATTAGATATGCCAAAAACAGTAATAATAAGTCTCACAATGAGAGACGTTACTGGTGCCCACTCAAACAAATCGATGAGCAACGAGATGACAGTGACAGTGAACAACAATCCATCAAGATAAAGCATTTCTTAATCTAAAGAGAACATGAAGATCAAAGCTGTAATTTAGCCTTTGCATATCACATTCCTCCTCCCCCACTTCACAAATGCCCCTACTTTACTGCAACATACACCTTCAGAGGCTGAGCTTTCCTTGAATCCAAATCACCTCCCAGAGGCCCCCCTCATATCATTGCTCTCCCACAGAGAGTCAGTGATCATTCCTACGTGTATCACTGGAATCCCAACTCAGAGACTGTCCCCTGGCACCAAATACAGACCCCTTCCAAGAGTCTATCTGTCCCCTCCATACTCCAGGGTGACTTCTGGGGTGTCCATATGCAACACTATATCTGGCTCCTCCTCACCACCCCTCCAAATCCCTGACGGCTCACCTGAGCAAGGCTTGCGAACGTAGAAAATGAGGATTAATCCAACAATGATTCCCAGTATACCCAGGCCGAAGGCCACACCACACAGCACATTCTCCAGAAGATTTGAGGGCAACGCGTTCCGGGGCACTGGAGAAAAAAGGTCAGCATGGAGACCTGGTTGAAGAGGGCCCAGCCCAGAGGAATGATATGGGTATCTGGGGTGATCAGGGTCAAACTGACACATGAAAGGCTGGAGTTAGGTCTGAATGAGGAAGGACCCAATTTAGAGAAGTTCCAAATAGACCAAATAGGCTCTCCTGTGGGTCCTTTTTTACACTCAAAAAGAGTGGGGTCTCTAGAGAGAAGAACCTTACCCCAGTAGGCCTTTGCTGTGTAGTCGTCAATATCATGACTCACGATGCAGAGGTACACATCAGAGGGTGCTGGCGTGACGTTTAAGTATGAAAAGGCCTGGAAGCTGAGTCCGTCAACGGCTGACACAAGGGTGGGCCCAGCTCCTTCCACAGGGACTGAATGATGCTGCCACTTCACTGTCAACGCCGGCGGGTAGAGATTGCTGATGTGACAGATCAATGTGTTGGGCTTGCCAAACTCCAGGGGCTTCAGCGTGAACACCTCAACAATAGGGAGCCCTGTGGGAATAATGCGGGGTGAGGGAGAGAAGTTTAGTTGGTAGAGACAGAGACAATAGCGGAAGATGGAGAAGGCGCGGAGTGTTGGAGGGAAAACTTCCGGATGAGAGCTAGAGCTTGACGTAGAGGCAAAGTCTAATCCAGGACACTCTTTTTTTTTCCCTTTTTGGGTCACACCTGGCAATGCACAGGGGTTACTCCTGGCTCTGCACTCAGGGGTTACTCCTGGCAGTGCTTGGGATTCCATATGGGATGCTGGGAATCGAACCTGGGTCAGCCACGTGCAAGGCAAATGCCCTACCTGTGCTATTGCTCCAGCCCCAAAATGCAGGACGCTCTTGACCACTGTGCCCTGACTTCTTGTGACCCTTCCTGGTGAGATCTCACACTGGCATCCAATCGTAAGCCAGCTTCTCATGAAAACTTAGACATGTCAACAAACACTTCCATTCTCCCCTTCCATTTTGCTAAGCCTGGTAACAAAACCACAGATATTCATTTAAGTAGCCACTGGTCCCTGTTGAATTAATCAAGTATAAGAAATGGTTTTAAGAAACGGTTTTGAGGGGCCGGAGCGATAGCACAGCGGGTAGGGCGTTTGCCTTGCATGCGGCCGACCCGGGTTCGATCCCCGGCATCCCATATGGTCCCCCAAGCACCGCCAGGAGTAATTCCTGAGTGCAGAGCCAGGAGTAACCCCTGAGCATCGCTGGGTGTGACCCAAAAAGCAAAAAAAAAAGAAACGGTTTTGAAAGTCTGCTAAAGCCAGGGCACTTGTTTTCTGCCCCACAGGAAACACAAGAGAGCAGACGTTTAAGTGATGGGCAGGGTCCGGAGTCATAGCTTAAAAAATAAGGTCTTGCACATGGCTGACCCAAGTTTGATCTCTGACATCTCATAAGGTCCCCTGAGCACTTTCAGGAGTGTTTCCTGAGCACAGAGCTAGGAGTAAGCCCTGAGCTCTGCTCGGTGTGGCTCAAAATACAAGGCAAACAAAAAAACAAACAAACAAAAAAGAGGCGGCAGGTGTGAAGAGGAGTGATTCTGTGTATACTTTAACAAAGATCTCACTCAGGGGCTGAGTGATAGTACTCGGGGGTGGGGGGCGGGGGAGGGCATTTGTCTTGCACGGGGTCCACCCAGGTTCAATCCCCAGCATCCCGTATAGTTCCCCAGGCACCACTAGGAGTGATTCCTGAGTGAAGAGCCAAGAGTAACGCCTGAGTATTGCAAGGTGTGCCCCCTTCACCTATAAATAAATAAATAAATAAATAACAGCAACAACCACAAAGAATGCAGCCTCTGAGACTGTACAGGGAATAAGGCTCTTGATTTGCATGTAGCTAACCTGGATTTGATCCCCAGCAGTCCATAGGGTTCCCTGAGCTGTGCCAGAAATGATCCCTGCGTGCAGAGCCCTGAGCACAGCTGGGTGTACCTACCACCATCCATCATCCCAATAAATAAATAAATAAATAAATAAGCCACCATAATGCATCTTCCTCCCTCCACCCCTAATGAAAAACTCTGACCTCTGGACAGTGGGATTTGTCCTTCTAATTCGGGGCCTACTTGATCTATCAGAGCCATGCACAAGGTATTTTCCAATAAAATTTTGGAAGTATCCTCAGACTTCTGGGCCCAGTCAGCAAATTCCGGCAGGCGAGGCACTCGTGTGTTCTGGTCAAAGTCGAAGGAGAAAAGCTGTTCGCCATCGTAGGTCTCCGAGAATCCCTTCTTGGGACTCCAAATCTGACAGTACACCGTGTGCTGGAAAGTATGGTTCTGCAGCTCATCCTTCCACACTGCAGCTGAAGCTGCAAAGGAAACAGTAGAAGCAGGTAGACGCCACATCCTCTTTAGCCTGGAAATCAGCAAGGCCTGTTTCAGAGCAGCCAATTGCGTGTTGCTATTTAGGCATCCCTCCCATGAGGGTAAAGAAGAAATTATGACAGAATCTCTTCAAACTTCCCATACCCATTAAAAAAAAAAAAAGCCAGCTTTCTAGGGGTCAGAAAGATAGTACAGGAGCTAAGTGCTTGTGACTTCCAAGCACAGAGCCAGGAGTAGTCCCCAAACATTGTTAGGTGTGGCCCACTTGTCCGTGCCCCTCAAACCAACTTTTTAAAGTTATAGAAAGTAAAAGAGGACTACTAAGTGACAGATTGATGATAACAATGGTGGTAGGTGGTTTTTGGTTTTTATTTGTTTGGGGACCATACTTGGTGGCGTTCCATTCTCACTGCTGGCTTTGTGCTCAGGGATCACTTCTGGCAGTGCTTGGGAGAACCATACATGGTGATGGGGATCAAACAATGGTTAGCCACATGTAAGACAAACATATTACTGTATTGGGGCTGGAGCAATAGGACAGCGGGTAGGGCGTTTGCCTTGCACGCGGCTGACCCGGGTTCGATTTCCAGCATCCCATATGGTCCCCTGAGTACTGCCAGGGGTGATTCCTGAGTGCAGAGCCAGGAGTAACCTCTGTGCATTGCCGGGTGTGACCCAAAAAGAAAAAAAAAACATATTACTGTATTATCTCTCTATCCCAAACAATGGTGGTGGTGGTGGTGGTGGTGGTGGTGGTGGTGGTGGTGGTGGTGGTGGTGTGTGTGTGTGTTTGTGTGTGTACCACACAAAGGAATCCAGCCAAGGTGGTAAGTGATACCACTCACCACACCTGCATCATATCTTTGTATAATTCATAGCAAACAGCCATGGTGACTTTCCAAGGCTGGGGATTTCCCAGCCTTAGAAGGGAGAGTGAAGGAATGATCATAAGACACTGTCCCAGCCTACTCAATCTGGCAATTAAAAGCCAGTACCCAGCTTCTCTTTATTTCTCACTTTATTTTATTTTTTGTTTTTGGGCCACACTCAATGGTGTTTGGGGCTTACTACTGGCTCTCTGCTCACAGATCACTCCTGGCAGGGCACAGGGGACCATATGGGGTGCTGGAAATTGAACCTAGCTCAGCAAGGCAAGTGCCTGACCCACTATACTACTCTTTGACCCCTCTCTATTTTTATTTTGGGGCCACATCCTGTGGT
The DNA here is from genome assembly GCF_027595985.1 of Sorex araneus. Taxonomy (NCBI): domain Eukaryota; kingdom Metazoa; phylum Chordata; class Mammalia; order Eulipotyphla; family Soricidae; genus Sorex; species Sorex araneus. The sequence continues at coordinate 27,830,045 of NC_073303.1, read as the reverse complement.
GCTCAGGACTTACTCCTGGTTCTGTGCTCAGAAATCACACCTGGCAGAGCATAGGAGATCACATGTGGTGCTGGATATTGAACCTGAATCAACAGCATGCAAGACAAGAGCCTTCACCCCTGTAGTGATCTCTCTGATTCTCTTTAGCCACTTCCCCGGCACCAGGCTTCTCTAAAAATGACTTCCCTTCTCTCATCCCTCTAGACGTTTCAATGACAGGATTAGGGAAAATAATTTCATTGCTGCAGGAAAATTTTCCTGGTCTTTGAAATTCCCCAAAGGAAACTATATATCCAATATTTAATATTCAATAGTCAGAATAGACAATTGGAGTAGGAAAAATCTTTCAGTTATTATTTCATCCTTCCCCATCCTTTAGAAAAGGGAATTAAAAACCAACAATTAAGAGATATTTTTTAAGAACCACAAGGCGAGTTCAGAGTGCATAGCAAACTCCTAGCAAGAACAGTGAAATTACATTTGCTTCGTTCAAATCAGTTTTGCCACTTTTCAATAGTGTGAGTTGCACAGATTACTCAAGCTGAGTTTTTCGAGGGGGCAGTCACATCTGGTTGTGCTCAGAGCTCAATCCTGGCTTTATGCTCAGGGATCACTCCTGGCAGAAGGCTCAGAGGAGTATAGGTAGTTCTAGTGATCGAACCCAGGTCAGCTGCATGCACGGCAAACAAATACCATGTCTTCAGGCCTACACCCTAAATCCGATTTCTTCCTCTATAAAAGAAATATGCTAATCTTCGAGGTAAGAAACTGTCTTAAACGGTAGAGACAAAACACTCTTAGAAAGAAAACATTGCTTATCATCCATTTATACTAACTCCTTCCCAATTCTACTGCTTCCACTCTTGCGCTCTTGTGCCCTGTAAGTCCTTTCACCACTTACAGAGCACAAGGCTCTTCTTCAAGTGCCCGAGTGTCTAACCCCATCGGGATAAAAGGAAAAAGGTACCTTCAAGGCCTGTCCACTTCGAGAGAGCAGGAGAGGAAGGAGGCAGGAGCCATAGGCATAGCAGCAGCACGGCAGGTACAAGAACCATTTCTCACGGCACACGGCACACGGTGGGCTGGGAGCTGCCACCGCCTAACCCAGAACCCCAACTCCCTCCCACAGCATAGTCCACCAGGCTCACTTCCAATAGTTGCCCTGGCCCTTTCGGCCTCGACCAATGACAGAAGAGTCGGGTTCAACATCATCAGTAGCCGAGGAGAGACCTGTGTCAAGGGCACCAGGAAGAGAGGGCTCTTGAGCAGGCCAGTCTCAGAGGCCAGGGGGGGAATATCTGCACCTGGGTGGGGATCTATTGGTAAGAATTAGACCTTTCAGGCAGCCAGGTACAAAGGTGGCGTTAAGGAATGATAGAGCCAACTATCCAAACCACAAAGGTAACCACACTGAAATCAGGAGACCCAAATTTTAACAGTCAAACTTAGGAAGCTGCCTATCAAGAGGGTAGGCTGGTGGGGGGTGGGAACACGGGAGGGAACCTGGGGACACGGGTGGAGGGAAGTTGACACTGGGGGTGGGATCAGTACTACAATATTGTACGTCGGAAACTCAACCATGAATAACTTTGTAAGTCACACTGCTTTTTAAAAAAATGTGGAAAAAATCTGAAAATAAATTTTTCAAAAACAATTAGATCTGTCAGTCTCAGCCTGTACCCCAGCCTACCGGGGGCTGGGCAGTTCTGGCTGGCAGACAGCCGTGGGGGCGCTCATCTTCCCACAACCTCTTCCCACAGGCTCTCCAGACTCTCCCTTCCCCAGGCAGGCAGACTCTTTCGGTCATTAACTCTATTTGTTCTGAAGAGAGATACTAAGTTTTATGTGCTAGGTGTTGGTAGCAATGCAAAGCTAAATGAGACCTATTCCGGCCTTCAAACTACTTAAAGTCTACCTTGGCAAGGGAGGTCATGAATAAGTAACTACCAGCAACATAATGTGCACAAATAAGAAGGTGCCAAGTATTTGTGGAGAGTAGTAATGTTTTGAAGCTGGAAGAGTCTCAGGTGAGACTGAAAAACCAAGTTTCAATGGGTGGAAGGAAAATCAATTTGATCAGCTTAACATGAGGGAAGAGAAAAAGTATTCAGGGTAAGGGGTAGCCTTAGCAAAGGTCAAAGGCATGCAGAACCTTTTTTTTTTTTTGGAAACCCCTCAGGGCTGTAAAGGATATTCCCATGTCTCATTTTGGAAATAAGGGGACACTCAGAGATGGGTGACAAGATGAGCCAGAAATTTAGGCAAGATGCAAATCACACAGTAAAAATTTATACCAGACTCTCCTGGTATAAATCTCTGTTATACCAGGAGAGTTTGGCTTTTATATAAATAACAGACATTAAAACTCCGGAGCAATACAATCATTTGAATCTTCTCAGGAAAATAAAAGTTCTGATATTTCAAATACTGGATTGGAGCTTGGAAAGAACTGAAGCGAAACTGTTGGTCAAGAGCGCTGGAGAAACAGTACAAAGGGTAGGACACTTGTCTTGCACATGACAACCAAGTCCAATCCTTGGCATCACATATGGTCCTCTGAGCCCTGTCAGGGTGGTCCCTGAGCACCAGCAGGTGTGGCTAAAAAGAAAACAACGACAACAACAACAACAAAAAAAAACAGCCAAACGCTGCAGGTCAAGAGTTGGTAACATGACATCAAAACTGCTGAAAGTTAATACACACGTAATTTTCCTGTAGTAATATAGCAATAATTTAGGTGAAAAATGATAAAAAGCCTGGTTTAAGTCATAAACAGAAGAGGTGGAGGAACTAATTATTGAGTAAACTAGGAAGTGAATCGATAGTGCTTGGCTCCCAATTAGAAGCCAAGGAGGGGTCAATACCATAGCCCGTTCTGTTTTGTTTGGGGGCCACATATGGCAGTGTTCAGGGCATAATTATGGCTCTATGCTCAGGAATCACTCCTGACGAGTTTTAGGGGGAACATATGTGGTGCCAGCAATTGAACCCAGGCCGGCCATATGCAAGGCCAATTCTCTACCTGCTGTATTATCCCTCTACCCCCCATAGCCACTCCTGGATTGAGTGAAAAGGTGCTGTGTCCATCAAATTACTCTACCTCAGAGCTGGACACCAGAATCACTCATTCTAGCAGCTGTTCTATCTATGAGCAATTGCCACTTTTGAAGCAAGAGCAGAACAACTTTTCAGTTCTTTTTGCTCTCTGATTCTCTCGCTAGTGCCTTCTATTTGGGAGAATCTATAGGAAACCAAATGACCGGGAGACTGGGGAGTTCCCACCTTGCTTGCTCCGAGGCTGAGTATTTCAGAATACAGTATAATAGGAGAGCAGGCCTGGCGCCAACACCAGAGAATTACAGGACACAGAAATGCGACTCATTTAACCAGAACCCTGAAGTAGCAGGAGCATCCAGAGAGCTAAGAAAGAAGACAGAAGGATACAGATGTACCGTGAGCAGCTCCATTTCCAGAAAGGACTGGGAAGTGTCCTTAGATTCAATGATACTGAGATGGTTGACACATTTGAGAAGTTTCAGTGGTGTAGTAGGAGTCAAACTCCAGATTGTGGTGGGATGAGAAGTGTGTGGGAGGCGAGGAAGAAACTGTCACTGTATATGCTGCAAGTTTGATAGAGAAGAAAAAGAAAGACAGAAGGGGTGGGGGAAGAGAGAGCGAAAAACGATGTAAAGTGGCAATTAAGCAACCTTAGGAATTAGTCTCTGTGACTACGGCCCATCAGTGTTCTGAGACTTTAAAAATCCAGCCTCTCTTGAAAAGCAAGGATGACAATAAACGCTTCGTACACAGCCAACCCCATGACCTCCCACATATTTGGAAACATTAACACATATACATATATGTGTGGTGGTGGCATGTGAGCAGACAGAATGCCAGAGTTTGGGTAAGATTGGGAAATCATTGGGTTTTACTCCAAAAACCCCAGGAGTTTCCCAATGCCCACCCTTTGTGGATTAACTCATTAATGCCTCTGGAGGGGTGGGGGCTGGAGGCCAGGGAAAGAGCTAAAACTTTTAAACTTTTAAAAGTTTTTAAAACTTCCTTTAAAACAAAGGAAGATTGTTTTCTCTTTGTTTTTGAGCTAGACCTGGCTGTGCTCAGGGCTCACTCCCAGCGATGCTCAGGGGAGTTATATGTGATGCTGGGGATCAAACCCTGGTCAGCCATGTGCAAGGCTTTACCTTACCACTGTCCTACCTTCTGGCCCCATGGAAAGAGTTTTATATCACCAAAAGTGAAAGGGGCATGCAGGCTTCTGTAGCTAACCCAGGTCTCAGCAAATCTGCTCTGTAAAAGACCTGACAGGAAGTGTTTCAGGTTCTGTGGGCCACTGAGCTGAGTACTCAGCATGGCATGAGAGCAGACGGAGGTCGTATGTGGGTGAAAGAGCATGGCTGTGCTCCTGCTTTCTTGCAGACTTTTCCTCTTAACCCTGTCTCCCGTGGACAACTTTGTTTCAGCTTCTCTTTAAATACTAACATTCCCAGGAGTTTTGTCCTTAATCTTTCTACTTCCATAAGTACTGAATAAATACTGTAAATACTGAAACTTGAACTTGATATCATTTTCAGGGCCAAAATATAATTCCGTAATTTGATTTTCTTTCTCCCTCCCTTGAAAATGTAAACCTTCTGGGGCTGGAACAATAGCACAGCGGGTAGAGCGTTTGCCTTGCACTCGGCCGACCCAGGTTCGATTCCCAGCATTCCATAAGGTCCCCTGAGCACCACCAGGGGTGATTCCTGAGTGCAGAGCCAGGAGTAACCCCTGTGCATTGCTGGGTGTGACCCCAAAAAACAAACAAACAAAAAAATGTAAACCTCCTGGGCCAAAGAGATAATACAGTGAGTAAGACGAGAACCTTGTACCCGGCCAACCCAAGTTCAATCCCCTGAGCTCACCAGGAGTGATCCCTGAGCACAGAGCAAGGGGTAAATCCCGAGCACAGTCAGGTGTGAACCCAAAACAAACAAACAAAAAATGAAAAACTCTTTCTTTGTATACACACACATACACACAACAAAATCCACAGATGGTTAACTGGATTTTCCCCTCGGACCTTGTTTGCTGAACACAGCTCTGTGTGCTGGTCAGACTGGGGTGAGGGATCCAAAATAAACCCACTCTCCCAAGAAGAACTCATTCCCTTTAGGGGGGATGAGAATTGGCGAACAAATACTTTATGCTCCAGACTCATATTTAGAAGGCCTGGAGGAAGTAGGGAGAAAATGGGTGGGAGGGCTGAGAACGGTATAGCAACCAGGACTGCAGATCGGGCTGGGAAGAAGCAAGACAAAGGTCCCTGTTCTCCGCAGAGCAGCAGACACTGTTGGCGGTTGTGGTGTTGGAAACGTGTGTGCCCAAAGCCCAACCACTGACCACTGACGGTATGGTGAATCCCCCTGTTTCAAATAAAATCTTTAAAATTATATGTATATATGGATTATAATCTCACAGAAATAAAAACCAAATTCTCCACAGAGAGTGTGGCCAAGACTAGGGAGAGGAGGAATATAATTACCGTTGAGAGTAGGCTGAGGTGTGGCTGTAACTTTTCTCAGTATAAATGGTGAAAAGTTCAAACGTCTGTGCAATACCTCTTCCTGTCAGTGCCTTCCAACAACCTCTATAATAGATACCTCAAAAATAGTGGCTCACTTGGCAAAGTGACAATTGTGGATAAGAGAGGAGCAAGGCGGGGCCGTGCTGCCCCACAGTACCTATTTCTGTCCTTAGATAACGATGGCCCCAAAAGACCCTGGAAACAGGCTCTGCCACGGCCCTTTGTTGGTGGTGTCGCAGCGCCTGGAGTCAAAGCCGGCACTTGCAAGGCTCGACCGCTGAGCCGCAACCCCAGCCTGCCACCCTGCCACGGCTTTCTAAGACTCAGCACGCAGCCCTTTCTAGCACTGCCCCATTTCCTTTTTCCTGGCAGAGTCCAATTTCCTGGAAAAAAAAAAAATCGTAGGCAATCGTTTCTCCACTCTCACACTTACCATTTCATCTTTCACCCACGTAGTGAATTGTTCACTAAGAGTTCTGCATTGCTGAATCAAATGGTGCTTTGCAGTCTGTAACATTTGACACCGTTGGCGGAGCTCTCCTTCCTACATTGACCGTGTTTGGCATCCCGGACAGCGCTCTCTCCTAGACTCCCTCCACCTGCTCTCCTTTGTGGATTCCTCCCTTCCAGCTATCACTGTAAATGTTGGTGTTCTCTGGAGTTTTGTCCTCAAAGTTCCTTTTCTTACACACACTTGTCCTGGAGGGCAGTACCCTGGTAGCACCAGCTTCCACGTGCCTTCTGTTACCACCAATTTGCGGATGTCTTCCAGTTTTTTCCTGCAGCTCAGATCTTATTCTCCCCACCCCCCCCCGCCTCAGAGCTTATTCTGAGTTGCCCACCACCCACAGGTATTGAACAATCTGGTTTTTATACAATAGCGATTCCCAAACTGTGTTCATCACTGAAGTGTCCCTTAATATTTTCTTTTTCATTTTGGGGTCACACTTGGCGATGTTCATGAAGGGGTTACTCCTGGCGCTGCACTCAGGAATTACTCCTGGTGGTACTTGGGGGACCACATGGGATGCTGGGGGATTGAATCTAGGTCAGCTGCATGCAAGGCAGATGCCCTACCCTCTGTTCTATAGCTCCGGCCCCTGCTCCAGTTATTTTTAACATAAATTTGATAGTAGTGATTTTAAAACTTACTTCAACACCATATTAATGTAATGATTTCCTTATGTGATAATTTATATACAGAGGCGGAGAGATAGTACAGCTTGCCTTGCATGTGGCCAACCGAGGTTCGATCCCTGGAGTCCCATATGGTCCCCCAAACACCACCAGGAATGATTCCTGAGTGCAGAGCCAGAAGTAATCCCTAAACACCACTAGGTATGGCCAAAAAACAAAACAAATTATATATGATAGACTATTTTTGATTAGAAGCAATAGAGACAAATTCTAGCTAATGTAACTTTTCAAATAGAATTATTACTGACCCAGCTCATCAGAAGGAAGGGTGGAGTAGCTAGTCTCAGCCAGGTGCTAAGCCGCTAACTCCTTAGCTGAGGGGTCAGCTGCCATATGCAATACCATCAAATTCAGTCTGTCTTTCAAGCGTCACATTGCTGGAGAAACAACCTGGCTTGTATTAGGTAAGTATGGAACAGTTAGCTGTCACCAGCTAGCTACTGGCTGAGTACAGAATCACCTCTACCTATCTGAGCCATCGCCAAAGAAGAGAGTATTATCATGAACCAAACTACCACCTCAGCTCATGGCATCCTAATGGCATGACATCCTCTGATACTGAAACATGAGTTTAAATCTCTGCTTTACTGCTCACAGCATTTCCCAACAAACTGGCTGGTTCATAAGTAACACAGATTTGATGACTACTGATCTGTCCCAGTCTTGCTACAGATTCCAACTATGATTATAATGATTCAATGTTAATTTATCAATAAAAATATTATTATTTTGTTTGGGGGGAGTCCCACCCAGCTGAGCTCAGAGCTCTGTACATAAGGATCACTCCTAGCAGGCTCAGGGGACCATATGTGGGGCCAGGGATCAAACCTGTATCAACCACATGCAAGGGAAGTGCCTTACCCACTGTACTATTTCTCTGGCTATCGAGAATAATATATCCAACCAGTTGATTTCCTGTGCATCTACAACTAAAAAGGTTTTTTTAAATATTACTATGAAAATCTCAAAAATGAGGCCTGGAGCAATTGCACAGAGGGTAGGGCATTTGCCTTGCACGCAGCTGACCCGGGTTTGATCCCCAGCATCCCATAATGGTCCTTTGAGCACCGCCAGGGGTAATTCCTGAGTGCAGAGCCAGGAGTAACACCTGTGCATCTCCGGGTGTGACCCAAAAAATGCAAAAAAAAAAAAATCGCAAAAAAGAGAATCTGACAAATTTCTATGTACTTTTATGAACAGCAGCAAATTTTCAACATTCTCAACTGAGAATTGTTTCATCAATTCTATTTCACAATTTTTTTTCTTGGAGTATTTTAAACAAATCCTACCAAACAAACTCGATTTAAACAAATATTTCTAATATTAGATAATAAGAGATAACAACTTTTCATTTAACTTACAGTACTACCACCACAAAGTTAAACAGAATTCAAAATAATTGCTTAGGTTAGGGAGGGCAAAGATTGAGGCACTTGCCCAGCAAGTGGCCAGAGCACTGCATGTGAGCAGAGTCAGGTGTGGCCCCCAGGCACTACCAGAGGTGGCCCAAAACCCTCCACCCCACGCTACACACACACATACACACACACACACACACACACACAAATCAAAGAACAATTTCCTATCCTGTTTAACTCGGTGTGTTCATTTTCCAGTTGCCCTTTTTTTTTTTAACCCCGGCTCTGCACTCAGGAATCACTCTCGATGGTGCTTTAGAGGAACATATATGGGACGTTGGGGAATTGAACCCAGGTCAGCTGTGTGCAAAGCAAGCGTCTTACCCACTGTACGATTATCCCTTGTGTCCTCATTCTCATGATTCTTTATGATCTGGATACTACGTTCCAAACCACTACCTGTGCTCTGAATGACATCTCCCCAGCCTCAGGAAGTGATGGAACCCTAAGTGGAGATTGGTAATCTCTTTAGTCTATTTCTACAGCACCTTGTTGTTATATAATAGTCCGTCATAGTCTGCTGTAATACTGACTTGGTAAAGACTTCATCCACATACTATTGGGCCAAGTAAAAGGTTAAAAGCTTGTCCCTGAAATTTATGGACACCCCCTATGCTGACTCTGTGACTCTCTGTGCAGACATAGTGAAGGGTGTATAGCCCTGCCCCGAGGGGTGTAAAAGAAATAATTTTCTCCTCCTTTTTTGGAGGGGTGGGGGCGGGGCACACATGACTGTGCACAGGGCTTACTCCTGACTCAGAGCTCAGGGATCACGTCTGGTGGGGCTCAGGGCACCATATTGTGTGCTGGGAGTTTAACTTGAGTCAGCTACATGCAAGATTAGTGCCCTGCCTGCTGTACTTTAGCTGTTTTTCTTTTTTTCCCTTTCTCGCTTTTTCGTTCTCATCACTGTAACCATATCTTGTTCGTCTCTCATCTCGTTGAATATGGGGCAATGCTTTGTTTTACTAGATTGCAGTTCATCTTGCATGCTTTCAATTGATAGACTGGAAAGTAGTTTTAGTATATAAATGTGACTGTAGTTTTGCGTCCATGGGTTGGAGGCCTCTCACCCACTACAGTGAATTTTGGATTAAACTTCTTGTTCATCTCTCCTAGTTTGGTCTTATTGAGTTTGGGTGAACACAGGTGCAACACTGTGCCTTTCATTACTACCATTATTATTTTATTCTCTTCGATTTTTATGTCTGCGTCATCGTCAGTTTATCCCTACTGCAAAAGTCCACAAGGAATCTTCCTGTTACATGTTCAGTGTCTATCCTGAAGAGATGGCTCAGTGGATTAATAAATCAGTTTCTGGAGGGGCTGAACCTCAAAGAGCCTTTAAACATTACATGAGGGCATGGAGGACTCAAAGGTGACTTCAAACACCTGCCTTGTAAGTGTAAATCACAAGTTCAAATCCTCGGTGTCACGTGCAGAGCATATTCTACATCCCTGAGCTCCTGGGTACTGCAATTTCTGGCTGCACCACAGCGCAGCCAAGTGTAACCACCACCAAAAGGGTTGGGACCTCCAACAAGCACAATGCAAAACTTGAGTGCCTTGTGTGACCCCTGGCGAGCACATCTGCGAGCACAGCTAAGAGGCAAACCTTGGTGAGCACAGAGGGCCCCAGGTGCACACACTGAAAGCTGACGTGTAAACCCTCCCACGCACCACTAGTGCCACAGCCAGGTGTGCACGTGACAACTGCCCAGCACGGCTGCAATGACAGGAAGGGTAAAGGGGGTGGAAATAAAGATAAGTAAGGATATCAAATGGCAGATGCTTCTAATATAGGTATTTCAGCAATAAATCTTTCCAGACCTCTCTATTGCCTCTTGAGCAAGTCTTCACCCCAAGATTTTTCCTGTGTATCCTACAATTCTTCCCTTTTTCCATTCTAGGTCCCACCCGAGCTCCTTGCCAACTGCACTTTCTCCTCAGCCCCACCCCCCTCTTGTGCTTCAGAGTGCACACACAGCCTTCCAGTTCCCCAGATGTGCCCTCATTGCCTAATTGGTGCATCTCTGCATAGCCAGAGTCATCCTTTCCTTTTAGCTACATTACTGGGCTGGAGCGACAGCACAGCGGGTAGGGCGTTCGCCTTGCATGCAGCCAACCTGGGTTTGATTACTCCATCCTGTAAAGCCTGGCAAGCTACCGTGGCATATTCAATATGCCAAGAACAGTCAACAATGGAGACGTCTCACAATGGAGACGTTACTGGTGCCCGCTTGAGCAAATCGATGAGTAACGGGATGACAGTGATATAGTGATACTGTGATATAGGAATCTTCTCAACTACTCTATGCTATTGAAATTTATTTCCATATTACAGTAGTTCAAAGTTTCATTTGATTTATTGATCAAATACTTACTCAACTCTCTGTGCCTGGTACTAAGCTAAACACCTGAAACTAACCATTACCTAATTTACAGTTTGGTGAAAATAAAGAGAAATTAAACGATACATAGACTAACTATGGGAACCTACTGGTATTGAGGGGATCTGAAGGGTGAAGAGTCACTTAGGAAGAGTTGGGGGGTTCAAAGGAGAAAGCTGATAGTAGGGACCTGTGAGACCCTGGGGATTATAAAGGTCTGGCTCCTTTAAGTTAAAGGAGACCAGTGGCTGAAGTATAATTAGTGAATTCTAGGCAGCAGATGAGGCTGGAGGTGGGCAAAAGTGAGCCACACGGAGGTCTGGGGTTTCTCCTAAGTGCAATCAATTCGGAAGTTGGGACTTTCAATCTTCTCATCTCATGCATTAATGTGTGCTGAGGTTCCCAGCACCTAGTCTCTCCAAAGACAATTCATGGCACACAAGGCTGCCACATAAATCTTATTGCAAAGGTAGTTCTCAAAATGAAAACAAAAATAACTCCTTTCTAAAACATCTGAATTAACGGTCTGCGGTTTTAGGTCCACCATACTCAATTCTCTCCCCAGACCCCGAGACTCCTGCCTAAAGTCAGGAATGACCCCTTCGATACGAGTCCCCCACATTATTCTCTCACTTATCTGCAGCATCTTTCTCACTCAGCCAGAACCGGGGTTCCGAATCTGTAGTCAACATGGTGCCATAAAGTTCTGGGTTGTGAACTTGGGGAGAATTTAAGTTACTTATTTTTAATAACACCTACACAAACTTTAGTTTTGAATACAGAAAATAAATCTTTAAGATAAGTAAGTATAGAAAACACATCTTTACAGGGATCAGTCGTACCTGTAATTTTAATCAAAGATCAGTTTTTTCATATCACATCGACAGACACCTCAAAACTTCATTACAATCAAAGAAATAGATTTACCGATTCTTTTATTAGTTACAAACATGTGTAATGTATTAACCAACATAGTTGCCAGGTCACACTTTTTAGATGTTTAATTTCCTATTTGATTCGTGCACTTACATATCTTGTCAGATAAAACCCAAAGGTTTCACCAAACTGCCAAAGAAAACCATGGCATAAACAGACCTAAAAAACTCCTGACTGGAGCCCGAGGATGCGGCACAACACAGTGAATCTGACCACTGGTACTGCCCATATTACTGAGTGAAATCACCAGTACTGCTAGTGTGATCCTGGCCACAACCACGTGTGTAAACCCTGGACATCACAACAAAGAGAAGGGAAGAGGAAGAAGAGGTACACATTTAATTTTTGTGTTAAAAAAGCCTGGAAAAAAGAAAAGTCATGAATTCCTCCCTGGAGACTTCTCCAGTTCTGGCTTCCTAGGATTCTGTTCCTCTTTTCCTTCTTGTTTTTATAAGACCAACCCGGGGCAATCTAGCTGCACGAGGTCCATTCTGGGCGTCTTGCCTTTATGCTCCATGGGCTTTTATGGACTTCCACTTCCTATTCTTGCTCCCGGTATGAGGATCTAACACAAAGACCAATTCCTGACCTGCAACGGAATGTTTTATACTTCCTCCCTTATAAGTCACTCCTGTATGCTTAATTCAAACATTTACTCAAAAGTGACTTCCCAGTCGCTCCCCGCTCCTCAACCACCTTCTCCAGCTTCAATCCCAGATCTTAAATTACCACTGTGCCTGGCAACCAGAATAACACAGCATCTAGAGGCAGACTTCCAGGCTCTCTGGGGAATGGTCATGGGAAAATTATTTAACATCTCTTGCTTCATTCTGTTGCTTCACTTGAAAATTGGAGGTGACAGCAATTGCATCTTAGTTCATAGGATATTAAGAGTTAATACAGGTAAAAGCACTCTGTGAGATCGTCTGACACATTTGAAGTACTAAAAAAATGTTCGCTATCACTAATCTCATTTTCCAAATGATGACATTTTTGACATTTATTAACAGAAATAGTGCTAGTCATTAGGGATATAAAGCTAACGTCTTTTTTTGGTGGGAAAGTTTGGGTCACACCCAGCAGTGCTCAGGTGCTACTCCTGGCTGTGCTCAGGAGTCACACCTGGTGGTGTTTGGGGCTTGAGCCGGGGTTAGTCACATGCAAAACAAGCAGCCTGTACTATTTCCCCAGCTCCCTAAGGATATAATTCTGACCAAGTCACCACTCAAATTTTTAGCAACTGTACTGGGTCCAAATATAATAGCGCTGAAAGGTCTTCACAATACCATCAGATAAATTTACTTTCCAGTGTTTTCTCCTGCTCCATTTCTTGTAGCTTATCTTTTATTCTAGGCAAACCTGACCACCACTTTCTGCGAAAATGACCTATGCTATTTCACTTCTATCTTTCCTCATGCCATTCCAATGTCTCAAGTATGCCTTGGACAACAGTGATTTTGCCTCCCTATTGTTTCTCTCGCTAATATTGAGGGTGGCCTATCTACATATATATTATAATCTTACACAGGCATCAATTTTCTTCAACCTTTTGCTCACTTTACTTAGTAAGAGTGTGAAACATGCAAGCACATAAACACTACTCACCATGAAAAAATTGTAAGAGAGAGAGGAAAGGGCACCAAAGACATGAGCTGTCAGTCAATTTAGGATAGAAGGGTAGGGCTTGTTTGAATAATGGTATTTGAGCTGATTGGGGAAGTAGGAGAAAACCTTATTCCATGCACAGAGAGCAGTATTCATAAAATACGGTAGTAAAAGGGTAATATTCTTTTTTTTTTCTTTTTTGGGTCACACCCGGCAATGCACAGGGGTCATTCCTGGCTCATGCACTCAGGAATTACCCCTGGCGGTGCTCAGGGGACCATATGGGATGCTGAGATTCAAACCCGGGTCGGCCGTGTGCAAGGCAAACGCCCTACCCACTGTGCTATCACTCCAGCCCCAAGGGTAATATTCTTGATGGCTGGAATTTAGGGTCCAAAAGAAAGGTGAATGAGAGACCAGAGGTACAAACACAGGAATCTGAACTTTATCATATAGGTAATGAAGAACAGAGAGTTTAAGCTAGTATTCCTCCACTTTTTATACCTGTGGCCCAGCCTGTCTCCTGAGCACCAGTGCGTGAATCTGAAGTTATACCTAATAGGTTAGTGGTTTTCAACCTGGCTCTACCTGCAGATTGACGATCACCTGTGGACGGGTAGTTGAAGACAACTGGTTTAAATAACAGTGTACGCCACAGCTGTGTTTTGGAAAGCTTTCTCCTGGCTGGCTGTCCGGTGGCAGAGCAAAGTAGAACATCTAAAGCTGTACATTTCAACCTTCCTCCATGACAGACGTGTTCTATATTTTGTGCTCTCCAGTTTAACAGCCACTGGTCTCATGCGGCTAATGAAAATTTAATATGTAGCTAATACAACGGAGGAATTAAACTCAAAATTGTATATACTCTGATGGCCCCTTGTAGCTAGCAGCTACCATACTGGACAGCTGTTTGAGAACCAGGGAAATCATGGAACTGCTGATACAGCTCAGGTGACAGGAGGGTATAAGTGAATGAATATTCAGAGGCAAAATGATATCTAATGGGTATAGGTTTTGAGAAAAAAGGAAACAAGAATTAACCAGGATAATGTATACTTCAGTGTGCAATGAGATTGAATCGATTTGCAACATGCTAAAGGATCTGAGAAATACTCGTCATGGGGCTGGAGCAATAGCACAGCGGGTAGGGTGTCTGCCTTGCACGTGGCCGAGTTCGATTCCCAGCATCCGAGCACCGTCAGGAGTAATGGAGTGCAGGGCCGGGAGTAACCTCTGAGCATAGCTGGGTGTGACCCAAAAAGCCAAAAAAAAAGAAATACTCAAGTCACAATGAGCATACAAACTTAAGAGGCTCTGAATTGAAAAGTGAATAGAAAAGATGAACAGACAGGAGGCAAAGTGAAAAGATCTTGGCAAACCTGCAAGAAAGGACCAATGAAGAAAACTGCACAGGTGTTGAGCAGAACAGCTGGACAAGTAGACAATAATAAAGATGAGATTTGTCGCAGTAATAAAGGGGCAGAGAATTTTAGAAAGGAATCAGACATCTAATGTTTCAGAGAGGTCAAATGAGGTGAGAACTGAAAAGTGCTTCTTGGCTTTGCCAATTGGGCATCCAGTGGCATCTGCCAGAACAGTTTCAATAGTGGAAGAAATGTGCTGAATGAAGAGTGGGAATGGGGCAGAGAGATAATTAAGAGCCTACAAAGGGATATAATAATCTGAAGGCTACTTTCTCTGTCCTTTTTGGAGGGTGGGGTAGAGAACCTGGGAAACCAATGCACGGGAACAATTTAAAAAAGCCAACTGACAGAAAATGAAAATTAGCTTCAGAGTTAATAAAAGGTTAACCAGGTCAAAAGAAATGTCTTAAAACTGAAAAAAAGAGGCTTATAATGGCGAAGACAGTTCAGCTTACAGGAGATGGAAAGTCAGAGTTCTGCTGGCTGGTGGGGAGTACAGGGTTAGAGACAATAGAACAAACATTTGGAGGATCATAATTTGAGGGTCATAGGAAACACTGGCTACGAGAAACAAAAGACCTGCTTCAGGTAGCAACTAAATCACTACGACATACCTAGATTTTATGGGACCGATTCAAGGTTGAGAAAATAAAGGGCAACGCCTTAGGAAAACGGGTGAGTTAAGCTGAAATATCCAAGGATGAGAACAGTAAGGAAGTAAAACTGATCAGAAAGCTGGAAAATTTTCGAGACAGCAAAGACAGGCCAGACTTGGAAGAAATAAAGACGACGAGCCAGACTCAAAGAAACAGAAACCACGGGGTGGTTCAGGGGAGACGGGAAAAGCTGCTTAACACAAAGAGGTCGAGAAAAACGTCCACGTCTGAAGTCCACCTCCACGGCCTGCACCTCATGGGCCCACGCCACGTCGCAGAGGTTGATGAACTCATCCTGTGCTTTTCAAACCACACCACCCGGGGGTAACGGGGTGAGGGGAGGCGGTCCCCCCTGCAAATCCTCGCCCCTCCAAGGGGCTGACCACAGCTCGGCGGCGCGCGTTTCCGCTGGACCTCGGCCAGGACGTGCCGAGCCGTTCCGTACACCTGCGGAAAAAGAACCAAGTCATGCGGCCGCCCGGCGAGGCCGCGGCCGGTGGGGGAGGGACCTCCGCGCCCGAGGTCCGCGCTCCGCGCCAGCTTCCGCCCCACCCACCGCGCGCGCGCCGAGCCCCGCTGCGGGAGCTGCGGTTTCCGCCCGGACGCCTGCGCGCTGCGCCTCTCCCGCGGCCTCGGGCGCGGCTCCCCCTCCCCCTCCCCCAGGCACCCCTGCGTCTGCGCACTGCACGTTCCTGGGCTCCGGCAGCCATGCTGAACCCGTACGGAGAGGCGAGTGGGGGGGACGGGGTCGACGACAGCGGGATAGGGAGCCGGGGCTATGGAGAAGCGGCGGAATTAGGGCGCTTGGGGTCTCGGGAGATAGGCCTGGGCCATGGGGCCCCCTTGGCCCTTGCGCGACCCCCTGGAACCTTCGGAAAACTAGCCCCCTTGGGGGGGAAATCGAAGGGCGGAGGTGGCACGTGACCCAGGCCAGCCAATCCTGGCGTTGCTGACGTGGCGATGAGCCCGAGGCTCCCCCCCACCCCCATGCTGGGTCTGGAAGGGAGGGGCTGGGGGCTACGCCCCCTCCCCCAACGCAGCAGTTTCCTGGGGGGGTGACACCCCGGATTACATCCTCCCCCCGCACCAAACAGAGGGAAATATTGGAGCCCCCCTGGAAGATTCCAGAATCCAGGTGAGAAGGGGCCCTTGGGGGGGTGGGAATTTTTGTCATTTAAATGTTAAATCAAAGGTGGGGAGCCCGAGAGGGAGATTCTTGGGGTTCAGAAAAGAATCCTGAGGGTGGGAGGATTTGTCCTTCAAACGGTGTACAACCAATGAGAGAGTGGGGGGGGGGCGAGCAGGAGAGGGCCCCTTTGATGGGGGAGGGGAATGGCCAACCTCATGCCTTCATGCCAATTGGAGGGCAAAGGGGCGTGGGGGGCGGTGTGCCCCCCCACATTCCATTCGTCCCCTAGGGGTACAGGATCCCGGAGCCAGGTGAGGTTCCCTTTGGGTGGCGATGTGGGGGTGGGGAGATGGTGCACTGGGAGCGGGGTGGCCACCAGCTCCTGATGGTGACAGATTGCTCAGTTGACAGCACCGGGTGTATGTGTGTGTGTGGGGGGGGAGGTTAGTGTCCGTGGCGCCCACCCCCTTTCCCCTGAGCCGGTGCAGGGGTGCATTCGCTGTGGCCTTTGTGCTGTGCGGAGAGCGCGCGGGCAGCCGTGCGCGCTCACGAGGCCGGGGCTTCGAGGCCTCGTGGCCGGGGGAGGGGGAACTGCCCGGGGAACCCCGAGTTGGGGGGGGACGCTGGGCGGGAAGCTTGAAGTTCGGCCCCGGTGGGTGCTCGGCGGCGCCTGCGGCGGCCCGCTGGGGGGCTCGGGTTTCTGGGGTGGCGTCCCCTCCCCCGGCCGCGCCTCGGGGTTGCGGGGGAGGAGCGGAAAGGGGGAATGTGCCTTTGCCAAGTCGCCGAGGCCGCCCCTGTGACTCACGGGGGGGAGCGGGGGAAGGGCGGGCGGGCGCTGGGAGCCGTGACTTTCCGGAATGCGGGGACGTGAGCCAGAGTCATGGCCGGCTGCCCTTTCGCTTTCTCGGGGCCCCGTGCGGCTCCCCCTGCGCGGCCTCCCGGCGGCGCCCCGCGGGGGCCCGGGCGGGCGGGCGCGCGCGGCGGGGGAGGGGCGGCCCGCGCCAAGTTGCTGTGTCATCGCCCTCCCGCCCGCGACCTACCTTCGGGGCCGCGGCCTGGCCTCCCGCCGGGGCGCGGGGCCGCTTTCTCGGGGCGCCCTCTCCCCCGCAGGGCGGGCCCCCTCCCGGCAGTGGCGAGCTCGGGCGACTGACGGCCACTGCATGTCGGCGCCGTGGCCGCGGCCCGGGCTCGCGCCCCGCCAGCCCCACCCTCGCGGGTCGACGCCTGCTCGTGTCCTTCGCTAGGGCCTACGCTGCCTTCTCGTGGGCGCCCCCAAAGGGAGGAGGGGGATCCGCCGCCCAGGCCCCGGGGGGGGGGGTGTCATTCTTCCGCCCGTGCCGGGACGAGGGGAGTCTCGGGGAGGGCCTTCGCGGCCCTGACCTTGAGGGGGTCCGGCCGGGCCGAGCGGGCGGCGGGGCGGGCTGGGGGGAGGGGGCGCCGCGCGCCTCCCGCCTCGGCGGCCGCCCCTCCTCGGAGGCGGCCGGGGGAGGGGGCGGCGGAGGGGGAGGGCTCGGCGCGCCGCAGCCGCCGCCTCCGCCGCGCGCCCTCCTCCCTGGCGCTGACCGATGGACCAGCCGCTCCGTGGGGAGGACTCCGGACCCTGGTGGGGGATGGGCCTCCCCCCGGAGGAGCGGGTGCGGGCCTGCCCTCGGGGTGGGGGCGGGCGGGGAGCGTGGGGAGCGGCCCGAACTTGCCGGCGGCGGGCGGGTGTTGGCCCTGCCTCCCCTCGCGGGACCTGTTTTCGCCGCTCGGAGCCAGACACCCGGAGTGGCGTTGGGGGAGGAGGTGGGTTGCGGGGCGTCGTTTCGGCGGTTGCCATTTGTGACTTTGCCCCCGCCGCAGGGCCGCCGAGGAACGGGCAGGTACTTGGACGACGCGGGTCGGGGGGCGCGGGGGTGCCAGTGTTTGGAACGTTGGCCAGGTTGGGTGGGTGCCTTGTTCGAAGCCGCCTTGGGGAATTCAGTCGGTTCGGCCACCTTTGAGCCTTTCTCTTTCGGTGGCTCGGCCAGGGGAAATACCGGGGAGGGTGGCCTTAAGCCCCCGGCAACCCTTAATTTTAACTGCGGCTTGAAAGAACGCTAGGGCCCATCGTGGCTACTTTCGGGAGCCCCCTTGGCCGTTGGGAAGAGTAGCAGGCCGCGGCCTCTAAGATGGCGTCTTCTTCCTCCTTTCAGATCCTTCGCGGCAACGGCTTCCCTGCTGAGCTGCACCACCCGCCCGGCGCTGGCGGCCACACCCTGGCGGCCCGGCTGGCTACGCCTACGCGGCCCCTAGGCCTGCCGGCCTGGCCAATGGAAGAGCTACGAATGGCCCGACCTGCCCGAGCTGGGCGCTTACCAGCCGCCCCGGGCCGGGACGCCTGGGAAGACTGTTGGAGGGGGAGGCGGGGAGAGGGTGCTGCATCCCTGGCAACCTCCCTCGATCCCAGGAGTCGCGGAACCACTGAGCAGCCAATTGGCTCCGAGAAGTGGCGGGCCGCCGCTTCGCTCCGGGTCTATGCGGCACTCTTCTGCCTGGTGACCGACGCCTTGGAAATGGAGTTTGTGACGTCATCGTTCCAACGCACCAATAGAAAACGCTCCCGCGGAGAGGCGTTCCTCCCCCTGCAACTCGGCCTCTTCATGCGCGTGAGCGAGCGTGCGCGCGCAAAGGAGGTGGGGGAAATCTCGAGCACGGTGGCGCGCATGAGCGGCGAAGCTCCGCCCCCCTGCCTATATATAAAGGGCTGGCGCGGGGCTCGGCGGCGCCATTTCGCGCTGGATTGGAGCAGCCTCTAGAACGAGCTGGAGGATTCTGCCTACCGATACAGAGCCTTCGAGTCGCCGGAGGCCGCCATTACAATCCACGTCCATCCGCTTGGAAATGGCCTTCGTCTCGGTCCGTGACCAGTCCCGGCGGACAGTACTGGCCCCGTAGAAGCCCCCGAAGCTCCCCTTTTTCGGGCCCCGCCCCATCCTCGGAGTCTGTCCACCCCCTCTACTCCGCCCTCAAGAGGATTTCAAAGATGGAGGCGGCGGCTCCCTAAACCACTTTTCGCGTTCATCCGCCTCCATCCAAGACCGAAACGGGACCGCGTCCGCTCCGGACGGTCCCAGCAGGAAGAGGGGATTCTCGCCGAGCAGCGGCAGGCCGTATTGGCGACGGTGTCCGGGATCGGGGGCCGTCCTGGGGTTGGAAGAGCCCGTCCCCCCTCGCCCGCCCGGCTCAGCAGAGGCCGCCGCCATTTTCTCGCTGTCTGCCGCCTGCAGAGCGCGCCAAGCGACCGGGAGCTCCGAGCCGCCGCGGAGAAGACTGCGCTGGTGCGGGCCCGGCCTGAGGGGTGTCGCCTGGCGGGCCGCGGGCCCCTCCCCCTCCCGGGGTATGCTGGGCCGGGCAGTAGGGGGGACCGAGGCCACCCGGACTTTCCGCGGCTGAGGGCAGCGCCGGTTCCCCGAGGTCAAGATGCTGCAAAACGTGACTCCTCACAAGTACGTCCCCGCGGCTCGCGTGTGGGGAGGGGGCGTTGGGGGCGGCGGCGCGGGGCTGCGGAACGTTGGGCTCGGCGGGGCCCGGAGCCGGGCGCGGCGCGCTGCCGGCCGTGGCGCGGCTGTTGGCGCCCGGGCTCGCGGAGGGGGTTGAGTGGACGGTTTTGGAACGGTGGGTGCGGCGGGGCTGCGGATGCAGGGGAGTGCGGGTTGCGCCCTGCGGCTCGGTACGGCCCGGCGCCCGGGGCGAGGCGGCTGACGTCGCCGGGGCCCCGGGTTCTGCGGGGCGTGGGGACGGTGCGCGGCGGCGGCTCGTCAGGCCTTTTCGGGGGGCCGCAGCCAGCGCCTCGGAGGGTTGCCATGGTGATGGAGCTTCAGGGACGGGCGCCGGGGCTTTCCGGCGTGGGGCGGAGCGGCTCCCCGCCGGGCTGTGCGCCGCCGGCGTCGGGGCCAGGTCACCGAACCCTCGCGTGTCTGTCACCGAGCGGATCGGGTTTGTGTGGGCTGCGGGCGTCTGCGTGGCGGCGGGGCTGTTTTCGATCATGTCGAGAGTTTGGTTCAGGGGGAGGGTGGAGCTTCGGAACCTCCATCCCTGCGCTGCGGATGTAAACAATGAGATCTCGGCGGGGCCGTTTGGGTCTCGGGCCTTGGGAAAAACCTGGTCCTGTGTCGCACCGGGGCGAACCCAAACTCGAGTTGCAGGGTTGATGCTACCGTGAGAGGTGCTGGCTGACACGCGCCCTTCGGGGTGGTCTGCGCTTAGGAGAGAGCTAGCTGACCTTGACTGACTCCGGTTTTTTTTTTTTCCCTGGTGTGGGGGTTGGAGGGAGGAGACTAGCCGCTCCGAATAATTTCAGCGAGCAGGCCAGCTGGGTTAGGATGACAGGCTCTCGTCTTATTGTCATGTGTTGCCATTAAAATTTTGGTGAATTTTCTGCCTTGAAGTTACATGTATAAAGCTGGGGGAAGGTTGTTGGTGATCTGTAGTGGATGCATCAGCATTTCATGAAAATTTTTATTCTGTTCTCTTTCCTTTGGTTTCCCTTGGTGAAACTACCATGGCAACCACCAAGCCCCTAGTGAGGTGCAGAAGCTTGGGGCTTCCAGTTTCTTTGGTTCCACCCATCGCCCTTAAATCCCTTCCCCATTAGTCTGGTTCGTAAATGTTAACATCTGTCAAATATCCTCTCGGGGTTTTCTTTATACGTTAAGGGAAAAGCTCATGGTCTTCAGATTTTAGAGGAGCAGGAGTAAAGGGTAGATACAGGAAAAAATGAAAGGAATTGGATAAGGGTCAATAACAAAATGCACCACATTTTACTGGTTGCTCAGATTCACTTTTTGAAGTGAGCACTTTTCATTAGGTCCCCAGCTTAGATTTATTGAATATGTAGTATAAATTGCTCTTATTTCCACAAAATTACCATATTTATCTTTGTTTCCTGTTTTCACAGACTCCCTGGGGAGGGGAATGCAGGGTTATTGGGGCTGGGTCCAGAGGCAGCAGCTCCAGGGAAGAGGATTCGAAAGCCCTCGCTTTTGTATGAGGGATTTGAGAGTCCCACAATGGCTTCGGTGCCGGCTTTACAACTGACTCCTGCCAACCCACCACCCCCAGAGGTGTCCAATCCCAAAAAGCCAGGACGGGTTACCAACCAGCTGCAATATCTGCACAAGGTGGTGATGAAGGCTCTGTGGAAACATCAGTTTGCATGGCCTTTCCGGCAGCCTGTGGATGCTGTCAAACTGGGCCTGCCGGTGAGTAGAGATTGGAGTTGGGGGCTTGTGGGAATAAGTAAGAATGTGTGTGAGTGGATGTGGGCTGCCTAGTATCTAGTGTAGGAGGTACTGCGGCCCCTAGGGAGTTTCCATTTCTCCTATGGGACAGATAGCCACCCAGACTTACGGATTCTTGATCTTTTTTGATTGATCCACCCGCTTGCTGTCTTGGCATCTCTTCCTCCGCCCTCCATGTGTCCTTAACTTTTGTGCCCTGGCTCCATTTTACAGATTCCCACCCCGGGTTGGGAGAGGACCACGGTGGCCAAAATTCTTAGCTTCTTCCTCTCCCTCATGCAGCCCATGGATAGCCAGCCCCAGAGGTAATGTCACAGGATGGGAAAACTTCAGAGTGGGTGGGAGGTGGGTGGTTAGAGAAAGATCTAGTGTAAAGGCTTCCCAGTGGATGTTAAGAATCCTTACACTCTGGGGGAATTTTTTTTCTTTTGCTGTCCTGTAGTTCTAACTGGGGCCGCAGTTGAGGGAACTGTTTAGATACAGAGAGTGTGTGCTGTGTGTATGTTGGGATTGCTAGCTTGTGAAGAATAGTTCTGGTGGGGGTTTTTTGTTTGTTTTGCTCCAGGGGCTCTGACCTAGAATTTTTTTCCTATAGGATTATCATAAAATTATAAAGCAGCCCATGGATATGGGTACAATTAAAAGGAGACTTGAAAACAACTATTATTGGGCTGCCTCGGAGTGTATGCAGGATTTTAATACCATGTTCACCAACTGTTACATATACAACAAGGTGAGTTTCTCTCTATTAGTAGATGGGTAAGAATGCCTCCTATTTTTCTGGGCGGGTTTTTGTGGTTTTGGTTTTTGGGGTTTTTTTGTTTATACAGTTTGTTTTCTTATAGAAAGTAGTCAGAATCTAGCAGATCTGTGCCTCAGAAGGTAGTGAACTGAGCGTGAGGTTTTGAGTTAAACACTTTGCAGGCCTTGTTCTCAGAAATCCCTAGGGACCAGAGGAAATGTATGAACTGTTCTTGTCATCTTCTCCTGAACTTTGTTTTGATGGGACAGAGTTGAGACAGAAAAGAGACTAGTGTCCTGTTGTAGGTGGTCTTTCAGTACTTAGTTACCTAAGGTGGTAGTGATGCTTCCTGGATTTAGGAATTTGGGGGAAGAGTGTTTTTTGTTTTTCCAGACCTTTAAACTTGTTTTTTTCTTTATAGCCCACTGATGATATTGTCCTGATGGCACAAACGTTGGAAAAAATATTCTTACAGAAAGTGGCATCAATGCCACAAGAGGAACAAGAGCTTGTGGTGACCATCCCTAAGAACAGCCACAAGAAAGGGGCCAAATTGGCAGGTAGGAAGAGGGAGTTTTGCTAATAGAGACCAAAAGAGACTATTGCGATGAATCCCTATAGCTCTCTAACTTTTTTTTTTCCTTTCTAGCACTTCAGGGCAATGTTACCAGTGCCCATCAGGTGCCTGCTGTCTCTTCAGTGTCTCACACAGCCCTGTATACTCCACCACCTGAGATACCTACCACTGTCCTCAACATTCCCCACCCCTCGGTCATCTCTTCACCTCTTCTCAAGTCCTTGCACTCTGCTGGACCCCCGCTCCTTGCTGTGTCTGCAGCTCCCCCAGCCCAGCCCCTTGCCAAGGTACAAATGTTTGTTTCTTTTGGGTATGGGAAGGGAAAGTCTTAATTGAGATAGATCTGGGTATAATGTTACTTTTTTCTGCAGAAAAAAGGAGTGAAGCGGAAAGCAGATACTACAACTCCTACTCCAACGGCCATCCTGGCTCCTGGTTCCCCGGCCAGCCCCCCTACGGGTCTTGAGCCTAAGGCAGCACGCCTTCCCCCTATGCGAAGAGAAAGTGGTCGCCCCATCAAGCCCCCACGGAAAGACTTGCCTGACTCTCAGCAGCAGCACCAGAGCTCCAAAAAGGGGAAGCTTTCAGAACAGTTAAAACATTGCAATGGCATTTTGAAGGAGTTACTCTCCAAAAAGCATGCTGCCTATGCCTGGCCTTTCTATAAACCAGTGGACGCTTCTGCTCTAGGCCTGCATGACTACCATGACATCATTAAGCACCCCATGGACCTCAGCACTGTCAAGGTACCCACTGCATGGGGCAGATGGGATGCTCAGGCAGTGATTGGAGCCTAGGGATCAATTAAAAAAACAAAGTCACTTCCCCTTCTTGGGCACACAACAATCTCTTGGTATTTTAAATGTTTCCTGGAGTTTGAAACTGGTGGGTTTTGTCTTAGGCCAACAGTACTAATCTGCAATTAGCTTCCTATTTGGGAGTGTTGGGTTAGGGGAGTCAGGGGTGGAAGGATAAAGGCCATCCACCTTCTATCACTTAGAAATGGTTTTTTTTTCTAGACATAGGTATTTCTTCAACCCACCTAAATTACTTTGACTTCAAACTTGAACCCCAGGGCATATATCTTAAGGTCATCCCCACTGTGCTCTCAAGAGAGAGCTACTCTTGCGGTGTCTGGGGTTGGCAGGGAAAGGTGAGTCTCCCTGCCTGTGCAGCTTCTGATGCTGCCTCCTTCTGCAGCGGAAGATGGAGAATCGAGATTACCGGGATGCACAGGAGTTTGCTGCTGATGTGCGGCTTATGTTCTCCAACTGCTATAAGTACAATCCTCCAGACCACGATGTTGTGGCCATGGCACGAAAGCTACAGGTGAGTGTCAGACAAACTTTAGGAGATTGGGTTGGGGTAGAATCTGTATATGGTTAATTAGAACTGCACTACCGGTAACTGGCTATAATAGGGGTATTAGTTTTCCTCCAATATGGTTTTAAATCTCAGTCTTTGTTTCTAAAAGGATGTATTTGAGTTCCGTTATGCCAAGATGCCAGATGAGCCACAAGAACCTGGGCCTTTACCAGTCTCGACTGCCTTGCCTCCTGGCTTGACCAAGTCATCTTCAGAATCATCTAGTGAGGAAAGTAGCAGTGAAAGCTCTTCTGAGGAAGAGGAGGAGGAAGATGAGGAGGATGATGAGGAAGAGGAAGAAAGTGAGAGCTCTGATTCTGAGGAAGAAAGGGCTCATCGCTTGGCAGAACTACAAGAACAGGTACTTTGTCACTTTAGTTTACTGGGTAAGATGCTTGTGGCCTGTCCTTTTTCTTGTGACTAGGAGGTAGTACCATTTGTCTCATTTCATGTTTGATTCTGTATCTTTTCTAGCTTCGGGCAGTACATGAACAGCTGGCTGCCCTGTCCCAAGGCCCAATATCCAAACCAAAGCGGAAGAGAGAAAAAAAAGAAAAGAAGAAGAAACGAAAGGCAGAGAAGCATCGAGGCCGAGCTGGCATTGATGAAGATGACAAGGGGCCTCGGGCACCTCGTCCATCTCAGCCCAAGAAGTCCAAGAAAGCAGGTGGCGGTGCTGCCACATTAGGGCCCCCTGGCTTTGGTCCTTCAGGAGGAAGTGGCACCAAGTGAGTTCTAACTTACTTCACTGACAAGGTTTACTCAGTAGCAAAAGTTACCAGAAAATGGCTAGGTCAGCAGATGTATTTATTGAAAGTAATTGGTATGTAGAAATCCTAAATTACACACTATATAGCACAGAAGTAATCATGACAATGTGAATGTGACTGACTATACAACAGAACTTGACAGCAGGTCAGATTTGTTTCCTGGGCATTACTTTGCTTGTAAAGCAGTGAATTAATTTTGTTTGCCAGAGTGTGGTGGGCCAGTAGTGCTTTATGGAGCAAGAGAATCAACCCATGACATCACATTCATTTCTAGTTCTCAAGTCTTAGTGTAAAATGATATTTATGATCTGCTTAATATAGTGTCCCAGTTGCCCACCTCTGATTTAACGGTTCACCTTAATAGAAAAATAAGATCACTCGAGGAAATATAGGATTGGATTAAACAGTGGGGACATGGTGGGGGAAAATAATGTTTTCCACAGTTAAAAATTCTTTTTGCTCGTAGGCTTCCCAAAAAGACCACAAAGACCGCTCCACCTGCCCTGCCTGCAGGCTATGATTCAGAGGAGGAGGAAGAAAGTAGGCCCATGAGTTATGATGAGAAGCGGCAGTTGAGCCTGGACATCAACAAATTGCCAGGGGAGAAGCTGGGTAGAGTTGTGCATATAATCCAAGCCAGGGAGCCCTCTTTACGAGACTCCAACCCAGAAGAGATTGAAATTGATTTTGAAACGCTCAAGCCATCCACACTTAGAGAACTTGAGCGCTACGTTCTTTCCTGCCTACGAAAGAAGCCTCGGAAACCCTACAGTGAGTATCAAATGGGCCCAGCAATTCTTAGGCTTCCTTGAGGACAGTTGAGGAAATGCTTGTTTTCATGGTGTGCTTGCTGGAAGCAATCACAGCAGCTCCCCAGGTGGCGGGAACTTTAGAACTGAAGTTTAAGACCAGGAACCTTAGGGCGAGGGGCAGGGTACATTAAACTAGAATCATCCTTACTGATCTGATGTTTTGGGTTCTCCCCCAGCCATTAAGAAACCTGTGGGAAAGACAAAGGAGGAACTGGCTTTGGAGAAGAAGAGGGAACTAGAAAAGCGGTTACAAGACGTTAGTGGGCAGCTCAATTCTACCAAAAAGCCCCCCAAGAAAGGTGAGTAACTTGGATGCTAAGTATTGGCTCCACCCTGTCTGGGTAATGAAATGGGGCTCTCACACATTTTTAACCTTCAACTTTTGTATTCTGCAGCGAGTGAGAAAACGGAATCATCCTCGGCACAGCAAGTAGCAGTGTCACGCCTCAGCGCTTCTAGCTCCAGTTCCGATTCCAGCTCCTCCTCTTCATCATCCTCCTCTTCAGACACCAGTGATTCAGACTCAGGCTAAGGGGCCAGGCCAGATGGGGCAGGAGGCTCCGCAGGACCGGATCCCTAGACCACCCTGTCCCACCCCTTTCCTCATTGGCTGTGATGTGATACTTCCTCATCTCACCCTCTCCCCCCACTATTAGGAGAGCTGGCTCTGCAAGGGGGAGGGATGCAGGGACATGTACTGAAGGAGGAACATAGATGGACACGATAAGATAGAGTTCCAGCCCCATTGAAAGAGTGACCTCTTGGACATAGAGCCCCCATTCAAAATGACTGGGGCTGGGCAAGGGGTGCAGGGTTGGAGTGGGCAAAGGCCCCTAATAAGGGGTTACCTGAGGCCATAGCTGCCCTGTTCACTTGTAAAGGCCCTATTTTGAGGTTGTTTGTTCTAATTTATTTTAAGCTAGGAATGGCTGAGGGGTGTGGGGCCATGGTCCCCTTAGCCTCCATGGGGTGGGAAGAAGGGGGAGCTCTTTTTTTACGTTGACTTTTTTTTCTACTCTGTTTTCCCTTTTCCTTCTCCATTTGGGGCCCCTGGGGGTTTCTGTCATCTCCCCGTTTGGTCCCCTGAATTGTCATTGTCTTTGTTGATTCTAACTTGTAAATAAAGAAAATATTATTCAAAGTTTTGAGTTAAGATACTTGTCAAGTACTATTTCAAAAGAAAAGGGAGCATAGAATTGATATATGGGGGGAGGGGGGCTGGTGGCAAGGCCCTCCAATGTCCCAGAAGGTCCTGGTTGGTCCTTGGAGTTCTCCAGGGCTATGCCTAAGCAGGGGTGGGGGTGCTATGTGTCTTACCCAGGAGCTTTGCATACGCCCCTGTTTGCACAGTGGTATATAGCTTCTGGGCTTTATGTTGGGGGAAGAGGGGAGCTTTTAGTGCCAGGGACCAGTAGGGAACTCCAGCAAGGTAAGTGTTCTGCCACTGAACTGTGTTGTTGACATGCCCATGATCTGATCTGGTTTTGATATTTTTAAATGTGGTTTTCTGCCCTGAGAAGACAGTCTTGCTAAGCAGGTGAAAATTTCTGCGGAGTTCAATAGCTTGCATGTTGTGCATGCCACCAATTTTTGACAGGCCACAAGAACTGTCATAAGTCCAAATCTATCTTGCATAGATGAAGAGAAGCTCTGTGTGTGTATAGTTCAGAGATGTGCATGTATAGTTGAGAGCTGAGACATGAATTCGGATTTCCAGGCTCAACATACACAACAAATTGGAGTCTAGCAATTCTCCATCTCAGTCTTTATAGAGTATTGAGGTTTTAATAGAGCTTTTGCAGAGTCCATAGTATTAAAGGGTAGGAAAACCCCTGAGGGAACTAACAATTATGGAAGTTATGAGAACTGAGCCAATAAACAGAAAAAGATTTTTTTTTACAAACATGCTTATTGCAGCAGGATAGGAATTATTTTCCTTAGGTAAACACAAGATTCCAGTTAGATGTCAGTATGACTAGGAGTACACATTTCAGAGGAGTGAGTGGGTGATTTTGAGCTAGACCAACGTTCACTGAATTTGTATGCTGGGTTGTCAAAGGTTATTGACTCGGGGGTTATTCCTGAAACCAATCTCCCACTGTAAGGCATGACAGAATTTTGAAGGGTCAAGGGGTCAGGAAGTGGATTTCAGCTGGTGGGGTGCTGAGTTAAAGCTAGAGCTAACCAATGTTCAAAGATCTGTATATAACTACTGGAGCAATAGCACAGCGGGTAGGGTGTTTGCCTTGCACGCGGCCAACGCAGGTTTGATTCCTCCATCCCTCTCAAAGAGTCCGGCAAGCTACCTAGAGTATCCCGCCGGCATGGCGGAGGCTGGCAAGCTCCCTGTGGCATATTCGATATGCCAAAAACAGTAACAAGTCTCAGTGGAGATGTTACTGGTGCCCGCTCAAGCGGATCCCAGATAACACTTTAACCACAGCTAGGTGGGCGAGAGCTCTACTATGTGTTTCAATTCCTCCCATCTTGCCTGCTGCCTGCTTCCCTCAGCAGCATTTATCCAGTCTACTTATTTTGACTTTGCCTTTTAGTGATAGTGTAAGAGGCCTTAATGCTGCCAAAGTAGACTTTTTGGCTCTGTCCTTGTGAAACTTGCTATACCAGTGAAGAGTTGTTATTAATCATCATGAATCATTCAGTTATTAATCAGTCATTGTTCTGATTGGCTGGAGAAATGCATGGTTTGCTCCTCCTAGATTATTTCTACTTACTTGTGACACTGTGGATCCTGGAACCAGCCCTACCAACCTTGCTCTTAAATTCCTCAGGACTGCCCTGGTTGCAAAGCCTTGCTTCCCAGGAGGATCAGTTTGGGGAATTGCTGGGATCACAACCAGAGCTAGTTGGAAAATTTCCTCTGGGGCTTGCCCAAAATAACCTTGAAGGTCTCTGAGCAACAAGAAAGGGGCCTTGAAGGTCTCCTTGAACAACGAGAAAGGGGCCTTGAAAGTCTCCCTGAGTAACAAGAAAGGGCTGGGCAGGGGGTATGAGAATGGTAGATGGAATTCATCTAACGGCCTTGCCTCTTCTGTTTTCCTAGTTCATGATTACAGCCCAGAAATTCCTCAAGGTTATCTCAAGCACTGCCTGAGACAGCTTGCCCCCCAAAGTTTGGGTATTGAGAGTGGAAAGACAGATTTACCAGCCCATTTGGTTTTTTAATAAAAATGTTAAGTGCGGGGCTGGAGTGGCGCTACAGTGGGTAGGGTGTTTGCCTTGCACATGACCTGCCCAGGTTCAATCCCCAGCATCCCCATATGGTCCCCCAAACATTGCCAGAAATCCTGAGTGCAGAGCCAGGAGTAATCCTTGAGCATAGTCAAGTGTGACCCATTAAGAAAAAAAAAGTGCATTACAATATGCAAAGATTGTACAGAATTTAGAAGGTTCTAATTTGCGAGCTCTTCAGATAGACCTCAGGGATGCACTGTGCTGAACTGGATTAGGTGAGTAATGAGCACTGCCAAAAGGAATAGGGAAGGGAAACAGCCCGTGGGATGTGGGTCATGTGTGAGCAGGCAGAATGAAAGGTGAGTGCTTATAGTAAAGGCTCCATCAAAGGCCCTTCAGCCCAAGATAAGGGTTTGAATTCTTATCCTAAATATCTTAATTTGTCATTTATTGAGCATGTAACTCAGTGAATCATGTTGGGTTTGCAGGGTGTCAAGAATAATGTAGGAATGGTCATTTAGAAAACAGTTGCAGTGGCTTTGTCCCAGATCATGGAGAGAGGCTGTTAAATGGATAGGATTGTTTTCTGAATGTTGTTATCTTCACATCCCAAAGAAAGCAGAATTGTATAATCTCTACCACAATTTGAGTGCAAATTTGATGGCCTGTGGGTTGCAGGAGTACCTCTTGGATGTAAATAAAGCCTGAAGGCTTGCCCCAGGGTCCAGCATTCAGTAACAATAAAATTGGTGCCAACAGCTGGATATGATCCCCTCTGGGGGTGATCAACAACTTGTTGATCACAGATGGTCTTTGGCGCCACCTTGTGAGCATATTACCCAGTACGGCCCCCGTAATAGATTCTAGATATTTCTGGGCCAACCCCACCCATTTTTAGGTTCTTTCCTTCTTATTTTTTAGATTTCACCTCTTAAACAACCAGTCTGCTTTTGTGACAACAGAAGTACTTACCTAATTCTGAAACATTTCATGACTTTCCTGGTTCCTTTGAATACCATCAGCTGTTGCGCTCAGACTTCTCAAATAGCCCCTTCTGTTTACTTCTCTAGGATGTTGTTTGTTTGTTTTTTCTTTTTGGGTCACACCCAGCGATGCACAGGGATTACTCCTGACTCTGCACTCAGGAATTACTCCTGGCAGTGCTCAGGGGACCATATGGGATGCTGGGAATCGAACCCAGGTCGTCCTCATGCAAGGCAAATGCCTTATCCGCTGTGCTATTGCTCCCGCCCCTTGTTTTTTTTTTTTTTTTTTTTATTGCTTGTTTTGGTGCCACACCTAGCAATGCTCAGTGCTCAGGGCTTAGCATGCACCCTATCCACTGTATCCCGTTTTTAATTTCTGAAAAAGGTATGTAATTTAAATGTATGTAATGAAATTTAAAATATTAAGCAGTTCTAGAGGATTTGCTAAAACAAGTTGTATTCTCGGTCCTCTCGGACAATGTTCTCAACCCCCAGAGGTGATCATTTCCAACTGTTAGCACCAATTTTATTGGTACTGAATTCTGTTTCCTCTAAATAACGCTGCTATATCCAGATTTTTTAAAACTTTCTCTCTCTCTCTCTCTCTCTCTCTCTCTCTCTCTCTCTCTCTCTCTCTCTCTCTCTCACACACACACACACACATTCGCTCTCGCTCTCGCTCTCGCTTTTGGGCCACCTGATGGTGCTCAGGGTTACTCCTGCTCTGCACTCAGGAATCCTGGTGGTGCTTTGGGGGACCTATGGGGTGCAGGGGATTGAATCTGTGCCGACCACGTGCAAGGCAAGGGCCCTACCAGCTGTACTATTGCTCTAGACCTGTCGCTTTACCTCTTCTCACCTCAGAAGAGGATGATTTAGACTTTCTCTTCCCTGTACACTATACTCATGTCCTGTCCCCTGACAAAAGCCACCACTGGGATCCCCTCAACTGTCCTTGTCAAATGGGCTTTTTCTCTTTTTGGGTCCTCACAGTTCCTAGTCATTCTTCACCTACATTATTTGGACTTGGCAAATAAAAATATAACATGGACGAATCCTGATCAGAAATTACATTTAAAAATATGTAGCAGTGAGTCTAAAAGATAATATAGAGGGTAGTTTGCATGCAACTGCGGTCCTCAATATCCTATATGTTTCCCCGAGCACTTCCCGGAGTGATCCCTGAGCACAGATCCAGGAGTAAGTCCTGAATGCATATATATATATATATATATATATATATATATATATATATATATATATGTGTGTGTGTGTGTGTGTGTATATATATATATATATGTATATATAATACAGCACAACGGGTAGGGCATTTCCCTTGCACGCAGCTGACCCAGGTTCGATTCTTCCCCTCTCTGAGAGCCTGGCAAGCTACCGAAAGTATCCCGTCCACGTGGCAGAGCCTGGCAAGCTCCCCATGGCGTATTTGATATGCCAAAAACTAACAATAAGTCTCACAATGGAGACGTTACTGGTGCCTGCTCGAGCAAAATCAATGAACAACAGGATGACAGTGCTACGTGTACATATGGGTCGAGTGAGTGAAGAGGTTAAGGCATTTGCCTTGCATGTGGCTAATCCTAGTCTGGTCTCCAGCACTACCACCAGGAGTGACCTCTGAGCCCAGAGCAAGGAGATGCCCAGCATCAGGCTGTGGGCCAACACCCCCCCCCAATAAATACAAATAAAAATACATAAGTAGATGATAGACATAGACAAATGGGAAAATAAGCCAATTAAGCCGATAGAAGTGTTTGTGTGTGTGTGTGTGTGTGTGCAGTCGAATTCTTCATTTCAGATTGGTGGAGTCAATATCTGTTCTTTTCTAAATTTTATATTTCTGATTTGTTGCCTATATTTAGAATATGACCCAAATTTTAAGTCTAGAATAAAAAAAAACAAGAAGTTTGATATCAGTTTTATCCTGTCTCACTAGCTCTGTAATCCCATGCATTATACTAGAGGTTCCTTGCCTGTAGATAGTCACGTAGGAATATAGTCATGTAGAAGTGATAGGGATGTGTGCATGGAAAGAGAGTGAAGGCCCACAAAATGCCTGCCAGTCCATAAGCACTCAGCAGTGCCAAATCTTTCCCTGGCTTTCTCCTCTCTTTTCCTGGGCTCCTGAAAGCAGGTTCTTGCCTTCACACATGCCACTCCTCAAGGAACTCTTGGAACTGATCTGTCCAATCCCAAGCTTCGCCTCTGACCTTCACTCTGTAATCTTTTCTCCTGGTCCAATAATTGGTTAAACGGTTCAGGGCAGGGGGGAGAGGGGGTGGGAGGAGTAGCACATTCTATTTTCAAGACAAAGACAATGGACAATGATGGGAGAATATAGAAACTCCTGGGCATGAGCCTGAGGGGCAGGAAGATGAGTCAAGAGGAGCAAATCAGTGGGCTGGCTCTTGTAGTTGGACTTAAGTTCTAGAAATTTAAAGGGGACGTCAAGCAAAAGTTCATGGTGAATCACTGACAGACCACGGGGAATCCAAGGCCAAGAGAGGGAGCAACAGGTGCAACTGGAAACCTGAGACAGAAACCAAAGGGCAGAGTTGGGGACTGGGCAGTCCTTGTTCTTTCTCAGACCAGGAATGTAGAACAATGTGTCACGGCCACCACAGACTGGGGAGACAGAGAGCATCATGCACTCTGGGCCCTTTGTAACTCGCTCTGTTATTTAGACCTTTTCAGCTCTCATTTCCCTGGGGTTACTTAGAGTTACAAGTGGACAAGCAACCTGAGAGAACCTTGAGTGTGGCTTGTATTTGAGACACAGGCAGATGAAAGGGATGAGATCGTGAAAACCAAAACCTAGTTAGGACAAATACTGACCATTTTTAGAGGAGCTCAGTGTTCTCTTCTCCAGTCCGTCTTTATGGGAAAGCCAGAATCTATCTATCTACACACACACACACACACACACACACACACACACACACACACACACACATATGTCTTGGGAGCAGATAGAAGAATTCGCTGACTGAATTCTCAGTCTCAAAAACTATAGTAGCCGCAGACTCAGGGGTCTGACTATGGCAGCTAATAGAAGAAACGCAGTAACGCTCTCTTTTTTCAAATGAACACCTGACAAAAATTTCTATCTCTGGAGAATCAATCCTTCTCATCCTCCAACTTCAAATCAAACAATAGCTTACCTGGCAAGATTCACCATGTCCTCATTTGACAAACACATGTTCTAATATACATATGTACATATATATAGTCTTCATTTCTCATCTCATCCATTTTCACCTGTCTCTCTACACAATAAAAACACATTCAAAGGGGCTGGAGTGATAGCATAGCAGGTAGGGCGTTTGCCTTGCATGCGGCCGGCCTGGGTTCAAATCCCAGCATCCGATATGATCCCCTGAGCACTGCCAGGAGTAATTCCTGAGTGCAGAGCCAGGAGTAACCCCTGTGCATCACCGGATGTGACCAAAAAAGAAAAAAAAAACACACATTCAAAGCTTTCTAAGCTTCCTTGCCTGCTTGTAGCTCTAAGAAAAAGGAAAGGAAAGCAGAAAAATTACAAATGATGTGATGGTTTACCAAGGGCCAGGAATCCTGAGTTACTATTAAAGTGAACTTCAATGCTTTCATATATATTTACTTATATGTTTATGTATACATACGTGTACTTAGCACTGTTGTTCCATTGTTCATCGATTTGCTCAAGCGGGCACCGGTAATGCCTCCATTGTGAGACTTGTTACTACTGTTTTTGGCATATCGAATGTGCCACTGGGAGCTTGCCAGGCTCTGCCATGCGGGCAGGATACTCTCAATAGCTTGCAGGGCTCTCGGAGAGGGACAGAGGAATCGAACCAGGGTTGGCCACGTGTAAGGCAAATGCCCTACCCACTGTGCTATGTTTCTAGTCCATGTGTACTTAATGTCTGTAAATAATAGCTTTTATGATATTAATTATATATAATTATAAATACATGTAAACAAACACTTTTTACATGAAGACAAAAAATATATTAACATTTGACAAGAGGATTGGTTAGTTGTGTAAAAACACAAAAAAGAAAAGGGCCCAGCGGGGCTCTATCTCTCCCGCTGCCCACATTTGGTAGTCTCTCACTGCTTCCCCACCCCGGGGAGGTTGATGGCGATGATGAGGCAGGAGAAGGAAGGAACGGAGGTAAGCTGGTTGGTCTCAATCGCAGTTTATTCCAATCTCCTCTCTAGACACTCCCGTCTCTCTCTCTGCTTCTTCTGAGTTCTCGATCTCTCTCTGGATCTTCTAATATTCCCCTTTATGCCCCACTCGCTCTTACTTCTTTCACCTTGAGCTCTGCTTATGTGTGTGCCACTGTGCTTTCTTCTGTCAGTCTCTCTGCGTCTGTCTCTCTGCATCTGTCTCTCTCTTTTTTTTTTTTTTTTGCTTTTTGGGTCACACCCAGCGATGCTCAGGGGTTACTCCTGGCTTTGCACTCAGGAATTACTCCTGGCAGTGCTTGGGGAACCATATGGGATGCCCGGGATCGAACCTGGGTCGGCCGCGTGCAAGGCAAATGCCCTACCTACTGTGCTATCGCTCCGGCCCCCTGCGTCTGTCTCTCTGCCTCTGCTTCTGTGTCTTACCATGAGTCTTCTGTGTCTTCTTCTTCTGCCTCTCTGTCTCTTCTATCTCTGTCTTCTTCATCTGTCTACCTCTTCTTCTATCTCCCCTGTCTTCTTTCTCCTCTAGCTCCCCTCAGTGCCCCACAGTCTTAGTTTATATAGCAAATTACATAGGGTGGTGACACAAAGGTGGGCTGAACATTAACAAAGAAGTATAAAACCATTTCTCGAGGAGATTAACAA
This sequence comes from Sorex araneus, assembly GCF_027595985.1. Classification (NCBI taxonomy): domain Eukaryota; kingdom Metazoa; phylum Chordata; class Mammalia; order Eulipotyphla; family Soricidae; genus Sorex; species Sorex araneus. The sequence continues at coordinate 27,795,162 of NC_073303.1, read as the reverse complement.
AATCTCATCTAAGGAAATCTCATCTAAGGAGATCCACTCAAGGGTGGGGGTCCAAACAAGCGTGTATCAGGGTGTGAGCTAGTAATCGACTTAAATAGTTATAGTAAATCTACTTCTAATATTTCTAGCAATGTCATTCTGTATGAGCACAGTAAGAGATATAAAGTTTGGTTCTTCCTGAGGACATTCACTATATAATCCAGACCACAGTCCTCAGGCCAGGTTAGTCTTCCTAACCCTAGCAGGATCCTAATCTCATCGTTACTTTTGGATCATGACAGCATTGTCCATGATCATGCCCTCAACTTATAGTTGAGTATTGTGGCACTTTGGCCTGGCCCATTTCGATGCCAGGGTAGCACATAACTCACCACTTGCCTTTGATCCGTCCTGTCCCTCGTCAGGATCCTGCTTTTGGGGTGCTAGGAACTGAGGGCAACTGAGTTAAGAAAGCAGATGCCCAGGAGTAAATATTATTGGAGTCAATCAACTCCCAAGTTACAAGCACAATATTGTCTTCCTGTGTCCATGCAGAAAGGACATTGCTTTAAGGTAAACTATGTTCCCTAAGGCAAGCCTAAAAGGACAAACCCCATGTTATCCTACAGTTACTCTTGTTTGGACAAGGAGTATTCTCATCCTTTCCACCTTCAGTTGAAGAAAGACCTTATTAGAAGTGAGAGCCAGGGGGGAGGCCCACAGCTCGCTGGAGGGCAAGAGGGAAGAAGCTGGGTGAGGAGCCCCCACAGAACAATGTAGAACAGTTACCAGCTTTGGAACCGATGACCTACGGGCTACTATTCCTCTATCAGCCTATGTTTTCTCTTGTTGTTAAATGGCCATAATAAAATCTAGTGATCAGGAATTGAATGCTGTGAAAATCATGAGATAATGTCTAAAAATTACAAGCACAGAGTATACAGAATAATAAATATTGAGTGTATTTCTCTTGCAATATAAAATGATGTGGGCCATTCCTTGGTCGTGTTTTGGGGCCACAGGCAGTGGTACTCAGGGCTTACTCCTGGCTTAACACTCCGGGATCACCCCTGGCAGTGTTTGGGGGACCATATGGGGTTCAGGGGATTGAGCCTGTGTCGGTCACATGGAAGACAAGTGCCCGACCTGCTATACTATTACTCTAGCCCTTGTTTCCCATTCTTTCTGTTCGTTTGTTTGGGGGCCACACCCCGTGGTGCTCAGGGTTTATTCCTGGCTCTGCACTCAGGGATCATTCCTGATGGTGTTTGGGGGGCCATATAGGATGCTGGAGATTGAACCTGGGTCGGCTGCGTGCAAGGCAAGTTCGCTATCTGCAGTATTATCTCTTAATCCTGTCTCCCCCTTTCTTGAGGTAACTTCTTATCCCAATTGGCCTAGAATTTTGGGGGCTGTGGTGCTGGGGAGGAAGAGAGTATTGCTAAAAGTGCTATAATCTGGAAAATTCCCATTTCCAGGCTGACGGGGAAGGGGGGGCTGGTTCTGCGACATGCCCATCTCTTGAGGACACTCCTGTCCACTCTCATCTCTGAGCCTGCCAGTCCGGGGACAAGGCTGAGGGTGGGGGTGTGCTGAGAGCCCGATGAGTGCAAGTGCCATACATGACTCCACCATCATTTGGGTTTATCTTTAATCTGCTGACCGAGTGCTGGATGAATTCAAGCTAAAAGAACGGAACCAAGTTCCTAACTTCCAAAGGAGCTATGGGAGAGAAACATGCTGCTCTTGTTGCTATGGGGCTTCAGTGTCACTGAAATGAAAGCTGTCAGCAGGCCTGCTCCCAGGGAGAGTGCTTACAGGCCGTGAGCAGAGCAGGGCCATCAACAGGCCACTTTTTTTTTTTAATTTATTTATTTTTAATTAGAGAATCACCGTGAGGGTACAGTTACAGATTTATACACTTTTGTGCTTATACTTCCCTCATACAAAGTTTGGGAACCCATCCCTTCACCAGTGCCCATTCTCCACCACCCGTAAACCCAGTGTCCCTCCCACCCTCCCCAAACCCATCTCCCCCACCCCACCCTGCCACTGTGGCAAGGCATTCCCTTCTGTTTTCTCTCTCTAATTAGCTGTTGTGGTTTGCAATAAAGGTCAACAGGCCACTTTAATAGTACAGTGGGGAGGCGTTGGCCTTGCACCAGGCTGACCAGGGTTTGTTTCCTCCATCCCTCTCGGAGAGCCTGGCAAGCTACTGAGAGTATCCCGCCCGCATGGCAGAGCCTGGCAAGCTCCCTGTGGTGTATTCGATATGCCCAAAACAGTAACAACAAGTCTCACAATGGAGACGTTACTGGTGCCCGCTCGAGCAAATTGATGAACGGGACGACAGTGCTACAGTGCTACAGACACACTCCTGCGGGGTCTACAGGTAGGGAATTGGGGCATGGGGGTGCGGGGACACGGCCATGACAAAGGAGAGCGACAATACCTCCTTTGGAAGGGTGAGTGTGTGTGTGTGTGTGTGTGTGTGTGTAGGAGCCAAAGGATTGTCAGGAAAGTCTTTTTTTTTTCTTTTCTTTTCTTTTGTTTTTTTTTGTTCTTTGGGTCACACCCAGTGATGCTCAGGGGTTACTCCTGGCTTTGCACTCAGGAATTGCTCCTGGCAGTGCTTGGGGGACCATATGGGATGCCGGGGATCGAACCCGGGTCGGCCGCGTGCAAGGCAAACGCCCTCCCCACTGTGCTATCACTCCGGCCCCAGGAAAGTCTTTTTCAAGTGACCTTTCTATGGAAGATAATACGGAGGTCAGACACTTGCCTTGCGTGTTCCTACAGTGACAGTAACCCTGATTTGGATCCTGAGCACCACATATGGTTGGTTCCCTGAGCACTCCCAGGGCACAGAGGCAGAAATAGCCTCTGGGAACTGCCAGGCGTGACCCCAAACAAACGAGGAGTGCCCCTTGAGGGATGTTATAGATAGTGGTTTCGTGATTGGCCAACCCCCAGGAATAACCTTGGCGCACAGAGCAGCCCTGGGCACTGCCAGGGATGGTCCAAATCCCAAATTAAGTAAATTAAATAAAAATCAGTAGTGTGTCCCTTTAAGGCAAAGGTTCCGCAGCTGATTTGGCTTGCTGCCCCCTTTTTCAGAAAAAATTACTCACAACCCTCTGGTACCCCAGAAGGTTACCAGAGGCTACTATAACACCCTCCCAGGTTCCAGTGGCCCCAGCGGGTACCCGAACTGCTCTGGGCACTGTGCTAAGAGAACTCTGTGCACCCCGCACATGAATGCTCAGGGCTCTGGCCCATCCTCTTCAGGCATTTGGACCCTCTTTTGTGAACGCCTGCTGGAGCATTTTTCTCCATTCATGAAATATTTAGTATCTCTAGAATTGATTTTTGCCTATTATTTGAAAGATAAATTGAAATGTTGTATTTTTCTATCACACTACTAATTACCCTCGGGAAATTTTTTTTCTTTTTTGGGTCACACCTGGCGATGCACAGAGGTTACTCCTGGCTCTGCACTCAAGAATTACTCCTGGTTGGGGCTGGAGCGATAGCACAGCGGGTAGGGCGTTTGCTTTGCACGTGGCCGACCCAGGTTCTAATCCCAGCATCCCATATGGTCCCCTGAGCACCACCGGGGTAATTCCTGAGTGAAGAGCCAGGAGTAACCCCTGTGCAGGCCAGGTGTGACCCAAAAACCAAAAAAAAAAAAAAAAAAAGAATTACTCCTGGCGGCACTCAGGGGACCATATGGGATGCTGGGAATCAAACCCGGGTAGGCCGTGTGCAAGGCAAACACCCTACCCGCTGTGCTATCACTCCAGCCCCGGGAAATTACTTCTTAACCCATATTTAATCAACTTTCTTTTATTTTAACACCCACAATTTATGTCCCTGCCCCCACCCTCAGTTCTATTATCAGTGTTTACTAGTTTATCTTTTTTAAAAGTGTTTTTACTTGGTTAAATTATGATTGACCAGCTTGGGGCCATACGTGGCCATGCTCCAACTCTGTGCTCAGATGATTCTTGGTGGTGAGCAGGGGACGAGATATGTTGTATAGGGAGTTAAAACCGCCTGGGCCACAAGCAAGGCAAGCGCCTTATCCCTGTCCTATCTCTCTGGCCCCAGCTTATCTTTTTATTTTTGTCTGTTCATCAAGTGTATATTCTTATACTGTGTACATAGGTGAAATCATCATCACTTTCTTTTTCCTTCTGACTCCTTTTCACATAATTCCCTTCAGTTCCTTTCCTTAGAAAGGTCTCAATAGTGTATGTAATTAGTTGTCATTGAAATGATGTAAGAGTGCTGGGAGCATATCCAGGCAGAGAAAATAGCATATGCCAAGGCCCTGTGGCAGTAAGCAGAGTGGGAGAATCTGAGCAGGCCTATTTTTTGCTCACCATTGAGCATAGACATCAAGAAAGGCAAATTAGAAATAGAATCTTGTAGAAGAAACCAGTGCCAGATAGAAGCCTTGTAAAGGAGTATAAACCTCCAGGGTATAAGTGACCCGATTTATTTCCTAATGGATCTCTCAGCTAGAGTGCAGGGGATGGGCTTTACAGAGTTGATCCTAAACAGAAGAGAGAGGAGTTGTGACAGGCCAGCCTGAGGGAGGCACTGGTAGGAGAACTGGCAGGACGGCTCCTGACCACTGGGAAGGTCTACACGGCTAAACGGAGTGAGGGGGAGACACCAAACCCATCAGCAAGTTCTGTCGCAAACCACGGGAGAACAAAGACGCATGGCTCCTTATTTACTGTAAAACTCGCTGAATTGCTCTGAGCCTCCATTTTCTCTAAACGGGTGGTGAGTATTCACATCTTGGCATTATCACAAGGAATTGTTCAGGCGCTTCTAAATGTCTGGCACATTAGTGAGATCTCCATGGTGTTTGTCAGTCAAGCAGATGATTCACAGAGGCTCGTGTTTTGGAGTTAAAAATAATCTTTTATGAATAGTTATTTACTGGGGCTACCTCCGGTGATGCTTAAGGGTTACTCCTGGCTCTGCACACAGGGGTCACTCTTGGAGTGCTTGGGGGACCACATGGGATGCCAGGGATGAAACCTGGGTTGGCTGCATGCAAGGCAAGCACCCCACCCTCTGTACTATCTCTCTGACCCATCTGAACTGAGTTCCAGGAACCCATGAGACGTTATGATTAGACAGCTGAAATAGTCTTAAAGTTTGGAACATGTCTACACAGACTAATTTTATGAATGGAAACGGCCTCTGGAGAAAGGGTAAAATGACTTAGAAACATTATACTCAGAAAAAGCAATTCAAGCTCTAACAAAAAGACACACTATGAATGGGACAAAATATTTGCACACAATAAAGGTTGGTATTCAAGATCTAAAGGACTCACAAAACTCAACAACAAAAAACATACAACTCCATCCATAAATGGGGAGAAGAGATTAACAGACACTTTCCCAAAGAAGACAAATGGTCAGCCAACAGGCATATGAAAGTGTTCTTTGTCACTTATGACTAAGGAAATACAAATCAAAACAATAATGAGATATCATCTCACACGTGTGAGAATGGCACATATCAAAATGTCTGGAAACAGTCTAATGTTGTCAGGGCTGTGAGAAAGTAACCTAGTCCACTGTTGGTGAGAATGTAATTTGGTTCAGCCTTTATGGAAAGCTATATGGAGATTTATTAAAAAAAAAGAACAGAACTACCATACGACCCATGTGACCCATTGGGCCACACCCAGAAATACCACTTATTGGTATTTATCCCCCAAACACAGAAACATTAATTTGAAAGAATGTATTCACATCTTCGTTCATAGCTGCGTTTAGTACAATAGCTAAGATATCAAAACAACCCAAAATGTCTAACTACAAATGAGTAGATCAAGAAGCTGTGGCATATATACACAATGGAATACTATGCAGCTCTAAGGAAGAACAGAGTTATACAACCTCAGCAACATGGATGAAATTAAAGGAGATCATGCTGAGTGAAGTGAGTCAGAAGAAAAGGGACAAGACACAGAATAGTCTCTCTCAGATGTGGGACTGCAAGGTAGGATTTCTTGGAGCACCAGAGTCAGGAATAATCCTGAGCACTGAGGAGTGAGAACCCCAAACACAAACAACACTCTCCTGATCTAAATCAGATTTGGGGGGAAGGGTTGCATTCAGTGGTGCTCAGGGATTACTCCTGACTCTGTGCTCAGGGATCACTCCTGACAGGTGCAGGGGATCAAATGGGGTGCCAAGGTTTCTGGACAGGCTATATGCAAGGCAAGCAGCCTACCAAATAGACTAGGGCTCCAGCACAAAAGCTATTTTAAATGATTTTATTAGGACAGAACTCAGAGAAACCCATTCCTCAGGATGCATCAAGATAACCTTTAAGCAAATGATTGACAGTACTCTTGGTCCACTGGGAACAGGCATATCTGTGTGTCTGCCAAGAACTCACTGGTTCGTCTTCCTCTATAGAGGATGTTCACCAGCAATGTTGATGCCATGGAATCTGGTCCCCGAGTCACAGGAGTTGGAACTGGATGGACAGTCAGCTCATGGGGAGTTCGGATAGTCATTAATTTCCCAAAAATTTTCAGCCATGGAAAGTAGACTAGAGACTGAACAGGATGACCGCTCAATACCCCTATTTCAAACCACAACACCCAAAAGGAAAGAGAGATATCAAATTGGAATGCCCCGCCACAGAGGCGGGGTGGGGTGGGGGGATAGGACTAGGGGGGTGGGAGGGATACTGAGTTCATTGGTGGTGGAGAATGGACACTGGTGGAGGGAGGGGCTCTTAAACATTGCATGAGGGAAAAACAAGCACGAAAATGTGTGAATCTGTAACTGTACCCTCACTGTGACTCACTAATTAAAAAATAAATTTTAAAAAACAGATAAATTAGTTCTCTGATCATGCATATATTCTTGTAAGAGATTCAAAAGAAAAATAAACAATGGAAAATTTTATTTTTTTTAACAATTTATTTTTTATTTTTATTTATTTATTTATTTATTTTGCTTTTTGGGTCACACCCAGCGATGCTCAGGGGTTACTCCTGGCTTTGCACTCAGGAATTACTCCTGGCGGTGCTTGGGGGACCATATGGGATGCCGGGGATCGAACCCGGGTCGGCCGCGTGCAAGGCAAACGCCCTACCCGCTGTGCTATCGCTCCGGCCCCAACAATGGAAAATTTTTAAAAAAATTTCAGCCATGTTTGGGAGGCCATTTCTGGGGGTGACTAGAACTGAGGCAAACTTATGAGCTCTAGGTGGACTCTCCAGCTAAGGGAGACAATAGCCTAACACCGAGGGAGGTCAGAGAGCCCGGCCTGGGATGGGCAGGGCCGCTACTCCCGGTTCTGCTGACTTTGTAGCTCTGAGTTCGTTCCAGTGAGGCCGGGATCCGAATACCAAGCCTGAGTTGTGTTACTAGAACGTATTAGGACACTCCTCCCCCGTTTCCCTAAGAATCTTCTCTAGCCATTGTCTCTTAGGAAATCCATTAGAGTTCCCAAAAGCTCTTGTTTGCTTGTCTGTTTTCTAATTTGGGGGTCCACACCTTGGCAGTGTTCACAGAGGCTCATGTGATGCAATATGAAATTAAATATTAACATGAGAGTGGTCCTTTGCACTTGTTTTGGGGTCACACCTAGCGGTCCTGGTGGTGCTCAGGGTTTATTCCTGCTTTTGCACTCAGGGATCACTCCTGGAAGGATTTGGAGGCCCACATGGGGTTCTGGGGATGGAACTGGATCGACTCGCGCAAGGCAAGCGCCCTACCAGCTATACTATCTCTCCAATCTGAGAGAAGTTTTGTAAAGAGATATCAGTGCAGATAAGTTGGTGGGGCAAGGAGAAACGGGCAGTGCAGCTGGGCATAAAGAAGAAAAGGAAGCCGGGGGCTGGAGCGACAGTACAGCAGGAGGGCATACATGCTTACATGCTTCTAACATGGGTTCTAATCCCTAGTACCCCATATGCTTCCCTGAGCACTTTCAGGAGTGATCCCTGAGTGCAGTGCCAGGGTTAAGGCCTGAGCATCGTTGGGAGTGGCCCCCTCCCCCAACAGAAGAACACAGAGAAGCTAGTGAGGTGCAGGGAGTACCCAGGAGAAACTTGTGGGCCAAGATAACTGCATCTTCTCTCTACTGGCTACTGTGTATGCCACCAGCAGTCAACAAAAGTTGGCTTTGTTTGCTTTCAATGAGCTCCATTCACTATAGATCGAGGGGCTGTGTCTTAACTGGTAAGATTCCTTTAGAATTCTGTGAAACTGTTTAACTGTCACTGAGGGAAGGCTTGTGCCCAAGGGCAATGCCAGGCCCCGAGGATCCTGCCAGCCACACACACAGGGGAAACGTGTCTGGAGCAGCAAGAAGACAGATGGCGGTTCCGGTGTGGGCACCGGGCCCAGCTCAGCAACAGAACTGACCACAAGGGGGCGCTCCAGCCAGGAAGTGGTAAAGAGGAAGGTGGGTGTCAGGTAGGAGGGAGGGGTGGGGGAGGCACTGAAGTCTGCAAAGGCCTGAAGAGGCCAACAGAGCCAACAGGGCTGGACCTGAGCTACAGCTGGACTTCAGCTCCAGAGAGGAAGTGAGAGAGGGGAGAGGGTCCACGAACCCTTGGTGCCGTGACGGAAGTTGCCCGTGTTCCAGGTGGAGGAACAGTTCATGCCTTGTTCTGTGAATCCCAGTCCCTAAACCTTACCTCCCCCCATGGCCCTTAGCACTCAACCTTGATTGGTCCCCCACTTGCTGGGGACTTGGTAGGGTCATCACGGTGTGGAATCCCAGAACTAGCCCCCGACTAAAGACCATTGTCCTCAGTTGGCTTGGGGATAAGGTGCATAAACAGAGGAGTGCAGGGTGGGGATGTCCCCTGCTGTATCCAGCCATTCAGAAACGTATCTGAGCGGCTGCAGCTGGCCTGGGCCAAGGCGCAGAGTGGAGAGTCTGGGCAAGAATAATACAGGGCCAGACCCCCCTGGAGGCCCGGCTCCAAGGAGCCAAGTTTCTGTTCGGGGAGAACGGTAAGGCTGAGATCACAGGTGCATCCTCCTCTAAGAGGGTTTCTTCAGGCTCCCCACAGTTTCCTGCTGTTTGGAATTAAAAACTAAAGTAAGTTTTCTAAGAAACATGAAAAGGAAAAAATTGGAAGCTCGGTATAATAAATACCTTTAAAGGGGGCTGGAGCGACAGCACAGCGGGTAGGGCATTTGCCTTGCACGCAGCCGACCCAGGTTCGAATCCCAGCATCCCATATGGTCCCCTGAGCACCGCCAGGAGTGATTCCTGAGTGCATGAGCCAGGAGTAACCCCTGTGCATCTCTGGGTGTGACCCAAAAAGCAAACAAATAAATAAATACCTTTAAGTCTTTAAGTCACTTCAAAAATATTTGTGTGAGGGAAACTGTGTAATTGTGCAGTCTAAAGAAGAGCTGGAGTTTCAATGGAGAGGGGGAGCTGGGGAACCCCCATGTGTCCCGCAGGGCTGCTGGGAGCCCTTTTCCAAGCTACTTGGCTGGAGGCTGACCCTCGTGGCCGGCATCCCTCTGATTTTGGCTCTGGTCAACTCTGCCAATGAGGGGCACAAGATGGAACTCAGCCAGTTCAATACAAGCAAATAGATAACGCTAATTTGTCCATGAGAAGAGAAGTTTAACCAAATACCAGAAAGTCATTTGTTAAGGACCGTGAAACAAATTATGTTCTACTTGGCAGGGATGCAAGACATCAGTTGGGTTTGAGGTCCCTAACCTGGCTGCATAGGAGACTGGCCAGGGAGGCTGCATTCCTGGGCTCTGACCTGCACTAATTAATGAGTCGGGATGTGTGAGGCACACTGCCAGGGAGACCACAGGGTACAAACCAGCCTCTGGACTGCCCCCTGGCAAAACCTGTCCAGGAGCCCTTTCCTACACCAAGTGCAAGAGATCATGTCTTCTGGCTTCACGTTAACCAAATGACAATTCAAAATTTAACAACATTAACGTGAAGGAAGAAACTGAGTAGGAGTGACATAAGGATGACGGTAGGAGTCTTGGTATTTTGGTGGTGAAGGTGCAGTGATTTTGTGTGCCAAAATTATAAACATTGCCAATTATAAAATTATACAAATAGGGGCTGGAGTGATAGCACAGCGGGTAGGGCGTTTGCCTTGCACGCAGCCGACCCGGGTTCGAATCCCAGCATCCCATATGGTCCCCTGAGCACGGCCAGGGGTGATTCCTGAGTGCAGAGGTCCCCTGAGCACGGCCAGGGGTGATTCCTGAGCACAGAGCCAGGAGTAACCCCTGTGCATCGCCAGGTGTGACCCAAAAAGCAAAAAAAAAATAATAATAAAAATAAATAAAAAATTATACAAATAAAATTTGAAACTGTTATTGGATTGAAAGTGTTTTGTCGTTTGTTGTTGCTCTTCTTAGTTTTGGACCGACATGTGACAGAGTGGTACGTTTAAATTCAAAATTACAACTATAGTTTTTCTATTTGACTTTTTAAATTTTTTTAATTGAATCACCATGAGATACAGTTACAAAGCTTTCATGATTGAGGTTCGGTCACGTAATGATAGAACACCCATCGCCCTACCAATGAGCATTCTCCACTACCAATGTTCTCAGTATCGCTCTTGGCCCTTGTCTCCACTGTCTTGGGTGTTAGTCTCATATTATGTTATTTTATATTCCACAAATGAGTGCTGTCATTCTATGTCTGTCCCTCTCTTTCTGACTTATTTCACTCAGCATGATACTTCCATGTCCATCCACTTAGCAAATTTTATGACTTTATCTTTTCTAACAGCTGCATAGTATACCACTGTATAGGTGTACCAAAATTTCTTTAACCAGTTATCTGTTCTCGGGCACTCGGGTTGTTCCCAGATTCTGGCTATTGTGAACAGTGCTGCAATAAACATACAAGTGCAGATGTCAATTCTAGTGTGCTTTTTTTTTTTAACATCTCCAGGATATATACCCAGAAGTGGTATTGCTGGGTTATATGGGAGCTCAATTTCTAGTTTTTGGAGAAATGTCCATATTGTTTCCCCAAAAGGCTGGACCAGTGAGCATTCCCACCAACAATGAGTAAGAGTCCCTTTCTCCCTGCATCCGTGCTAGCACTGGTTGTTCTTGTTCTTTTTGGTGTGTGCTAGTTTCTGTGGTGTAAAATGATGTTCATTGTTGTTTTTATTTGCATCTCCCTTGATGATTAGCAATTTAGAGCATTTTTTCATGTGTCTTTTGGCCTTTTAAGTTCTTTCTTGAGGAAGTTTCTGTTCATTTCTTCTCCCCATTTTTTGATGGGGTCGGAGGTTTTTTTCTTCTAAAGTTCTTGTATATCCTGGATATTAAGCCCCTATCTGATGGATATTGGGTAAATAATTTTTCTCATTCCTTCGGTTCTCTTTGTATTTTGATCACTGTTTCTTTTAAGGATAGAAGCTTCTTAATTTAATTTAGCCCTGTTTGTTAATACTTATTTCCACTAGCTTGGTCAGTGATGTTTCATCCTTGAAGATGACTTTAGCTTCAATATCATGTAGGGTTCTGCCTACATTTCCCTCCAATTACCTTATGGATTCAGGTTTGATATCAAGTTCTTTAATCCATTTTTATCTGACTTTTGTGCTTGGTGTTAGAGGTCTGAGTTCGTTTTGGTTTGTTTTTGTTTTTGTTTTTGTTTTGCATGTAACTTGTCCCACTTCACATTTATGGGCTCCTTTATAAAAAAAATTAAGTGATTTCTTGGGGCTGGAGCAATAGTACAGCGGGTAGGGCGTTTGCCTTGCATGCGGCCGACCCGGGTTCGATTCCCAGCATCCCGTATGGTCCCCTGAGCACCGCCAAGGGTAACTCCTGAGTGCAGAGCCAGGAGTAACCCCTGTGCATTGCCGGGTGTGTCCCAAAAAAAAATTAAGAGATTGTATACTTGAGAGTCTGTGTCAGAATATTAAACTCTGCTCCATTGGTCTGTGGGTCTGTTTCTATTCCAATACCATGCTGTTTTAACTACTACTGCTTTGTAATACAGTTTGAAGTTGGAGAAGGTGATGCCACCCATCTTTCCCCCAAGGATTGCTTTAGCTATTCATGGGGGTTTATTGTTCCATATGAATTTTAGGAGTGTTTTGTCTATTTTTTTGAAAAATATCATGGGCATCCTTATAGGGACCGCATTGAATCTGTACAATGCTTTGGGGAGTATTGCCATTTTGACAATGTTAATCCTCCCAATCCACTAGCAGGGGATGTGTCTCCATTTCCTAGTGTCCTCTTGCATTTATTGAAGTAGTGTTTTGTAGTTTTCTTTGTATAGGCCCTTCACCTCTTTGCTTAAGCTGATTCCAAGGTACTTTATTTTCTGAGGCACTATTGTAGACATTATTTATTTTTTTATTTTTTAATGAATCACCGTGAGGTACAGTTACAGACTTACAAACTTTTGTGCTTACACTTCAGTCACACAGTGATCAAGTACCCATCCCTCCACCAGTGCCCGTTCTCCACCACCAATGTTACCAGTATCCCTCCCATCCACCTAATTCCCCCTGCTCCACCCCCCGCCTCTGTGGCAGGTGCATTTCCTGGCTTTCTAGGTCCTATCTTGGCATTAAAATCACCATAATGACCTTGTAGAAGGTGTAGTCTTCTTTATAGAACTTCTCCAGCTCCATGTAGAACTTCTCAATTTCTTCTTCGTCATAACTGGATGTTGGTGAGTAGATGACAGAGATAGAAACTGCTGGCAACAAGCCACATCTATTCAAATGTAAGTGTCTGATTCGGGTTGTTAGGCATTCACTGTTTTCAACACTGGAGAAGAACTGTTCCTCAGAACATGCAACAGTAGAGGCATCGGTGGTGTCAGTGTCCTTGACACACGAACTTGGCCATGAGCATTGATTCATTCCAATGCCTAAGTCACTCAAAGAACTCCACATAGGGACCCATGGCCTAGAATGGAATGATCAGGGTGAGAGAGTGAATTCATCATGTTGACCAAGACCATCCATGGTAACTCCCAGTTCCAGAAGGCCAAATCTAAACATTGGACATGGCAGTCTCCCAGTGAAAGTTCGATGCTTTTGCCTGACCAATGTCACTGTTGTCCAAAAATTCCAACGGGATCAGACCACCATCTCCTTCGTGCAAAATTCTACTTCACGGAGCAGGAATAAAGGGCTGCAAAGTTTAAGAAGAGAACTCCCAGAACGACCACCAACTGGGAGCTCTTTGGCACTATTGCAGCAATATGGGAAGATGCCGTTGTTGACAACATCGACGAGGAATACGATCGACTGGTTCAGCACTTCCATGATTGTGTGAGGAATACAGAGAGAAAGTCACAAAAAGTCACCTGTCTTCGGAAACTCTCGAGCTCATTTGTCAATGTGGTTTGGCAAGCCTCAGGCAATCACAAGCTAACGTCCAAGCTCGAAAAGCTGTGCAGAGAAGCGATAAAGGAAAACCTCAAAGAGAGAAGAGCAGCAGTGTTGGCCAATGCAGCAGAAGCCGGGAAAAGTATTCACAACACCTGCCGGTCCTTCGCCAACTATAAGACCAAGATAACTGCCCTCCGACATCCTGATGGATCTATCACATCTTCCAGAAGGGCAATGGAAAAGATTATGCACCACTTCTACTCGGATCTCTTTGATAGCCACGTCCACCTGCCCATATACCAAATTCCACAGGATGGATATGTCATTCCCAGCGTTCTCCCTTCCGAAATTCAGCATGCCATTTCATCAGTAAAGAAGCATTCAGCACCTGGTCCAGACAAGGTCAGACCCGAACACCTGAAGAATCTGCTGCCAGTACTCGTCAATACATTGGCTCGGCTCTTCTCACGCAACCTGTCTGAATGCAAGGTTCCATCCCAATCGAAAAACAGCAGGACTGTCCTGTTGTACAAGAAGGGAGACATCCACAACATCGCTATCACCCAATATGCCTGTTGTCCATTGTCTACAAGTTATTCACATGAATAATCCTGAATAGAATTGACAGAACACTAGACGAAGGACAACCATGCGAGCAAACAGGGTTCCAAAAAGGATTCAGCACGATCAACCATATCCACACGGTCACCGAGCTCATTGAGGTTTCGTGAGAGTTCAAGATGCCGCTCTGTCTAACGTTCATTGATTTAAAGAAGGCCTTTGATTCTGTTGAGACTGAAGTGGTCATGGAAGCCCTAGCCAAACAGGGTGTTCAAACTCAGTACATCAAGATCCTCTACAGGCTGTATTACGAATTCACCACCAGGATCTCACCATTCTACAAGGAAGTGATCATCAACGTAAAGAGAGGGGAATGGGGTAGGGGAAATTGGGGGGATGAGAGGGATACTGGGAACATTGGTGGTGGAGAACGGGCACTGGTGGAGGGATGGGTACTCGATCATTGTATGACTGAAACATAAGCATGGAAGTTTCGAGGAATCAAAAGAGCTATGCTTGGAGTATCACGTTTCACTCAAGTGAAAGAAGGAATCCGGAGTTCCGAACTCCTTCGACGAAAAAGAATCAGGGATGCTGTCTCATTTGCCAAGGCATCGAAAATCAGATGCGCCAGACATGTAATGTGATTTAGATGACCGCTGGACTGGAGCTGTTACTGACTGGATTCCACAGGATGTCAAAAAGACCGTGTGGCTGCCCACCTACGAGATGGTCAGACTTCTTCGTCAAGACCCTGAATGAATGGTTTGAGGCTCTTCATGTTCCTGGAATGAGCAGATTCCATTGGGCTACACTAGCATGTGACAGGGACAAATGGAGAAGTTACTGGCACCCATACGAACAAATTGACTGACAATGGGATGACAAGTGATACAAATGATACAAGTATTTTGCTGAGGATCTTTGTGTCTGTGTTCATCAGGGATATCGGCCTGTAATTCCCATTTTTAATGGTGTCTCTGTCTGCTTTGGGTATGAGGGTGATATTTGCCTCATAGAAACTACTTGGAAATGTTTCTGTTTCTTCAATTTTTGGAAAAACTTGAACAGGATTGAGAGTAGGTCCCCTTTAAAAGAATGCACTAGTGAATCCATCTGGGCCAGGACTTTTTTTGAGAGATTTTGATTACAATTTCAATTTCCTTGATGGTGGTAGGTCTATTCAGGCATTCCAAGTCTTCTTGGGTCAGTTTCCATTTCTTCAAGCTTCTCTTGTTTCATGGCATAAATATTCTCAAAGTAATCTCTGATTATTCTTTGAATTTCTGTGGTTGCTGTTGTAATGTCCCCCTTTTCCTTTCTGATTCTGCTTATTAGGGGTCTCTCTCTTTCTTTGTGAGTCTTGCTAGTGGTTTATTTATCTTGTTTGTTTTCTCAAAGAATCAGCTCTTAACTTAATTCATTAATCTTTCAGATTGTTTTTTGAGTTTTCATGTCATTAATTTCTGCTCTAAGTTTTATTATTTCTTTCCTCCTGCCTGGTTTGAGCTCCTTTAGTTGATCATTCTCCAAGATCTTAAACTGTGAGGTTAAGTTACTTACATGGGCTCACTCTTCCTTCCTAAGAAATTCTTGTAGAGCTATAAACTTTCCTCTTAACACTGCTTTTGCCATGTACCGAAAGTTCTGGTAATCGTGTCTTCATTGTTGTTTGTTTCCAGGAATCTTTTGATTTCCTCTTTGATTTTCTCTCTAAACCAATGGTTGTTCAGCAGTAAGTTCCAGGTATTTGATTTGAATTTCTATTTCTGTGTGTGATTCACTTCTATTTTCAGTGCCTCATGGTCTGAAAAGATTGTTGATACAATTTCTATCCCTTAGTTTTATGGAGGTATGTTTTGTGGCCCAGCATGTGGTTTATCTTGGAGAATGTCCCATGTGCACTTGAGAAGAATGTATATTCAGCTTTTGGGAGATGAAATGTCCTATGTATATATCTACTAAAACCTTGTCTTCCATTTCTTCCTTCAGATAAAGTATGTCCTTTCTGAGCTTGAGTCTGGTTGATCTATCGAGAGATGCTAAAGCAGTGTTGAAATCTCCAACTATTATTGTGTTGCTATCAATGTCTTTAAGTCTCTGAGCCTTAGTTTTAAGTATTTTGCTCGTCCCTCATTAGGTGCATATTCATTTAGGAGTGTGATTCTTCCTTATTAAGAAATGACCTTCACTGGGGCTGGAGCAATAGCACAATGGGTAGGGTGTTTGCCTTGCACGTGGCGGACCCAGGTTTGATTCCCAGCATCTCATATGGTCCCCTGAGCACTGCCATGAGTAATTTCTGAGTGCAGAGTCAGGAGTAACCCCTGTGCATCTCTGAGTGTGACCCAAAAAGAAAAAAAGAAATGACCTTTACTGTCTCTTTTAACCTTCTTAAGTCTGAAGTCAATGTGGTCTGATACTAGTATGGCCAGCTTTTTTGAGGGAGATGTTTGCTTGTAGAATTGTTTTTCTTCCTTTTACTTTGAATCTGTGTTTGCTCTGACTATTCAGATGTGTTTCTTGCAGGCAGCAGAATGTTGGGTTCAATTTTCTGATCCATCCTGCCTCTCTGGTCTTTTAATTGATGTGTTTAGCCCATTGACGTTGAGAGAGATTATTGTTATGGGGCTTTGTCCCATCTTTTGGTATATTTGAGGGGCTTTTCTTGTCTTAAAGTAGCTCATTTTTCTTTGCACCAAGTCTTGGAGCTCACTGATTCTGTCCTCAACAGCTGTTATTCTGCTGCTGAGGCCTTCCACTGAGCTTTTCATTTCTCCTACCAAATTTTTTAGGTCTGTCATTTCTGCTTGTATTTTTGTTTGCATTTTTCTCATTTCTGCTCTCATATCCTCTTTTATTTTATCAGCAGTGCATTCCATTATTTCTTTGAGCTCTTTACACATCCTTAAAAGCTTCATTCTAAATTCCTCATCTGAGATGTTATATAGTTCATTATTACTGTTTGATTCACCTGGGCTAGCAACTTCACTCACTAAGCCTGGTGAGTTTCTACTTTGTTTTACCATTGTGACCTTTGTGTTTTGTAATTTTTTCCTGTGTGTTGTTGTATATTTTGGGCCCTGCAGTGGGGCTGTCTTTGTGTGTTACCGAGGGTTATGGATAGGTAAAGAAATGTGAGGCCTGCATTAACCAATACCTCAAATGTAGGTATTACTTCATCTGTACCCTAAAATCAGATCTGTATGGTTTTGTGGTTAGGGATTAGGTAGGCATTGAGGTGTAGAGTCGGGGACAACACTGGGGATCCACGTACTTGGTTTAAGAAGCTAGATCAGTGCATTGGGAGTGACAGCTGGCAGGGGAGGGTAGTTCTCTTTGATTTTTTAAATTTTACCTTTTTTATGTTTATGCAATTAACTAAGTAGTTCTCTTTGATTTTTTAAATTTTACCTTTTTTATGTTTATGCAATTAACTAAGTTTTCCTTCCTGGAATTATAAATAATAATCGGTGGCAATATTATTATTGTTATTATATGATCTTGAATTGAGATTTTTCTCTCAATCCAAAATTATGATCTTTCTAAAATTAATATTCAATATAATTGAAACTATTAATGTTAATAATCTAAACCAATGGCTATATTACTTAATATGAAATTAATGACTTTTTTTTGGTTTTTGGGTCACACCTGGCAAGGCACAGGAGTTACTCCTGGCTTATGCACTCAGGAATTACTCCTGGCCATGCTTAGGGGACCATATGGGATGCTGGGAATTGAACCTGGGTCGGCCACGTGCAAGGCAAACGCCCTCCCTGCTTTGCTATCACTCCAGCCCTAATGACTTTATTTTTGTTATGTGTGTGATATACCTTTTGCTATCCCTTTATTTTTATTCTTTCTATGCCCTAACACTATCTATGAGGCTGTTGTAAATATATAGGTTTTGGTTTTTGTTCAATCTATTTTCTAACCTTTGCTCAACGTTTGCCTCTGCAGCAAACTCTGAAGCCTCAATGCCATAACAAAGCACAGAGGTACATTTTACCTGCCTGAGGCTCGAGGCAGATTGGACACTCTTAGTAGTTCTTCTCCAAAGCTACCTCACAAACCCAGGCTAGATTCATCAGGTACCTCCACTATTGGAAAGAACCCCACTTCCTGCTTTGTAGACAGAAGACAGCCAGATGAGACACACCTGCTCTCAGAGCATTGCACCAGAAACCACGCACCATCTCTCTGGCGGTGGTTCAATAGTGCCAGAGGGCTAAGAAAAGGCAGCATAGCTGTGTTGCCAGGAATTTTAATAGTTTGATGGTTTGCAAAGCAGATACACTGTCTTTGCCCCATCCCAACTGTCTTTATTTAATTATTGATGTTCTAATATCTTGTTTCAATATTTCTATTTTTATAGGTTCTTTTTTTTTTTAAAGTGTCTAGGCAGCCAGGGAGATTACAAGACATGCATGTCTTGTAAGCTTAAAGACCCCAAGTTGAATCCCTGGTCCCCGTGGCCCCAAACACTGCTGGGTGTTATCTTTTTGAACTCCATACCTCTAGAATCACTGGATCCAAATAGCCCTACATTGTTGGGCCCTGAGTATCACCAGGAGAGTCCCCAAGCCACCTGAGCACCATTTGGAACCCCCTTGCCCTGCCCCCTTGCAAAGGTGACCACTACCTTTTCTATCTTCCTCTAACAGAGATCTTCAGCAGGCAGGAATATCCATTCCTAAACTCCCCCCTTCACCAAGGTTTACCTCGGTGGGGGTGGGGGGCCGAGGGTGTGCACCTCCCAAGTGACACTCAACAGATCACTGGCAATTCTTGATCAACCAGGCTGTTGGTCTAGGACATAGGCCTGAGGATTCCATGCTGCTCGACCAGGGATATCCAGGAGACCTGAAGGTTCTAGGGGTCTCCAGGGTACCTGGAGGGGGACCATGTAGTGCCAGAAATATAAGTATGTGCTTAGTATATAACGTTCGATTGTCAATATCTTGTATATATGTGCTTAAAGTCTTTGTTGTTAATTTCACCTGTTTCTGTTTTCTAAAGTATAAAATAGGAAGTTGACTATAACTCATTATGTTTCTGTTGAAGACCTCCTCTTTCCTTAAGTCTGGTTGGCCGTTCACACCTTTTTTTGGATTCTCCCTTTGCAGGGGCCACGGGACCCTTCCTGCACCAACCCATTGCTCCCAGCAGAGGGCGATCTTACATTTCAGTTTTCTGGAACCTCAAAGCCAATTTGGGTATACCCTGTGTATTTGTCTACTTTTAAGCAGCTCTGTTTCAGGCACCATACTAGTCCCTGGGAATCATACCTATGGTTTGTTCCATCAATGATCCTTCGATGTATCACGGAAGGCTACGTATAGGACTAAATAAGACGTAAAAAATAAAGATGAAGGAAAGGAAACCCATTGTATCAACGTGCAACATAAACGATCGCACCGTCTTCAACGTTTTTCAGATGATCCTTTCCTTAGAAATCAAAGTCTCAGTTGCCCAGCCTACTTTACTACGAGAGCTCAAGGGGTCTTGGCCCCAGAACCTCCAGACTGAGTCGATGAAGCGGGTCCTTCCACAGGCCGCCAGGGGGCGCTGTCACTCCTGCGAGGCTCTGCGCTGCTCGGAGGCGGCCCGGCCGCCTTGAAGGTGTCCCGTGGGTCCGGCTGCCAGACTTGGGATTCTGCTGGGTGCCAGGTGGCTCTAGAATTTCCCTTTCCCATGTCCTGAGGTGACATGCCATAGTCACTGGGAAGAAATCGAAAACACCAAAACCAGTCTTCTTTTGTGTGTGTAGATGGTTTGGAAATGGCACTCTCAAAGTCGCAGGAAAAAAACATTACTTTTTAAAAAAACAAAACTGGTCTCCGAATCCTCCAGAGGAACCTTCGCAAATGATGGTTGGAAACCCCCTCAAATGACCATTTATAGATATTCAACTGTTTCTGCCAAAAGGTTTCTTTTCCCCCAGGGTTTGTTTTTTTGGGGGGCTGGAGGGGAGGTGGGGTGTAGGGGCACACCTGGCCATACTCAGGGCTTACTCCTAGCTCCGTGCTCAGGGATCCCACCTGGTAGGGCCCAGGGGACCATATGGGATGCCGGGATCAAACCCAGGTCGTTCACAAGCAAGCCAAGAGCCCTGCCTGCTGTTCACTCCCTGAGCCCCTAAAATAAATAATTTTTTCCCTTTTTTGGGGGGTGGGGTGGAGGTAGGGGCATACATGGAGGTGTTCGGGGCTTCCTCCAGGCCCTGTGCTCAGGGGTCACTCCTGGTGGGACTCGGGGATCATATGGGGTGCCAGGGGTCGAAGACAGGTCAGACACGTGCAAACTCCTACCCTCTGTACTATCGCTCCAGCCCCTACAATAAATATCTTTTTAAAGATCTATTAGGCCAGAGATACAGTATAGGGGGAAGGCACTTGCCTTGCACACAACCTACCCGATGTTCCATCCATGGCACCACATGTGGTCCTAGAGCCCCGCCAGGAGTGATCCCTGAGCACAGTAAGACATGCCTCTCCCACCCTCCAGTTGGGAAAAGCAAAACGTTCCAAGGTTTCTCCTCTTTCCCGTTCTTAGGTCTTTTGGGGATGACACCACAGAACAGAGGATAAGCTTATGTAACATTATGGAAGCACAAGTCAGGTGGAGTGACATTTTTCTCTGTCTTAATGGTTGTCTATTTCCGATTTCACTGAGTTCTCAGCCTCTTCACTGTCTCCTTCAATTGCTGACATTTCTGTGGCTTCTCTGATTTGTGATTGTTCTCTGAAGCAGAGACATAGGGCTGAAGGCCAGGGACAACTTCTGCCTGGTCCAGTCAGTCCTGATTAGCTGTCACCTGGTTCTCTGTGGCCACCCAGAAAATTCATCTCCTGAAATTCAACTAAATTCATTGGATGAAATTTATTCTCCAAATCACAATTTTTTCCAATTTACAAAAACATTCTTTAATTTCTTAACATATAGTTGAATTTGTGTGTGTGTTGGGGCCACAACCAGCAGTGCTCACGGCTTATACCTGGCTTTACATTCAGGAATTACTCCTGGATATGCTTGGGGGACTATCTGGGGTGGCAGGAATTGAATCTGGGTCTGTTGTGTGCAAGGTAAGCGCCTTATTCGTTGTACCACTCTGGCACAGAATTTTATTAAACTGAATGGTATTATAGCTTTTGAATATTTCTTTAAAATGTATTAAATCTGGTTTTCCTTTAATCTTCAGAGTACCTTGTATTTATTTTTGTGCATGCCAAAATCTGCATTTCTGGGGCTTAAGGCTCCTCCTGGCCTTCACCTGCCACATCATCTGTCCAACCCAGCTGTGCTTGGGGGTTTATTTTAAAGTAATGCCCAGGAATTGGAGAGACAGTGGAGCAGGTAAGGCGCTTGCCTTGCATGCAGCTGACCCTCGTTGAATCCTGGGCACCACATATGGTCCCTGAGCACCTCCAGGAATGACCCCTGAGCTCAGAGTCAGGAGCAAAGTCAGCACTGCAAATGTGGTCCCAAATTCAAGAAATATAAAATAAAATAATGTTCAATATGCCAAATTCTATAAATACACAAAGGTAACATTAGTAATAGAGTTAAATCTCCCACTGTCCTCACCAAAAATGCAAAGATGAAATCCACAGTGTCTTTAACCATTTGGGAACTTGCCAGCTCTTGAAATTCAGAAGATGCTTTGGGAGACTGGAACAGACTTCAGCCTTCTAGTGCGTGGGGTGGGAGAGGGTAGAGGGGTGGAAAGGAACTTCTGAATTCTGATGCTTCTGAATTCTCAGGACACAATAATGGCTAGGGAATAATTACCTCTACAGGGATACGAGTCTACTATAAAATGTGTCCTCAGCAGGGAGCTCCAAGAACCAAACCTTCTGAATTTCAGAAATTCCTTTTCTTTTACTGATTTTGGGACCATGATTTTGTTACAGTGTCAATATTCTGTCTTAGAATATTATTTCTCAAAAAAATGATTTCTCTTGGTAATTCTGTGACCCCCAAAATCCCAACTTTCTCTAAGACAGTGAGAATGTCTGGGTGAAGAGCATAAGACCACCTTTAAAGAAGTGTGGAAAAGAAAACACTAAGACCTCAAGGGCACCAGGTCAACTCGGAGGGGGGCAGATTGAGTTTCCCTCCCCACCCCAGCAGAACCCTAGCAGCCGAAAACCTCCAGAACCAACTGCACAGCCATGCTCAAGGTCACTCTCCACACATTCGGACAAACCTCACCTACAGGGGAACCTGCAGAAAATTCCAAGTATGTGGGACCTGTGACTGAGATCTTCAAGCTCTCTCAGAATAGGATTGGTCCTCCTCCCCCCAGCTCCCCAGTTTTCCAGTAGCTTGGCAGTCACACCCACAAACTGCCGCCAGCGCCATATAATCTCATCAGCAGCCAAGATATGAAATAAAGCTCCCGGAAGAGAGCGACACAGAATGTCCTGGAGCACGAAGCCGTACTCTAGCCCACTGATGTACCAAAAGCTGCACACGTGTTTGGGTTTAACATAAATGTTTGTAATCTCTTATACAAAGGCTTAAATGGTTCCAGGATGAAATACAACAATCCTCACACATTTTCCTCTTATGTTGGTGGGAAGGTGCACGGTGGTAGGGTTGGCGTTTGAATATTATCTGTAATGAACTATTGTGAACAACTTTATAAAAATAAAATAAAATTATAAGAAAAACCCTCAAAGGGAAGCAGAAAGATAGTAGAGTGAGTTGTGTGTTTGCTTTGCATGCAGCTGACCCAGGTTCAATCCCATTTGGTTCCATTTGGTCACTTCCAGCAGAGGTGGTCCCTGAGCACTGAGCCAGCCCTGGATATGGCCAGGTGGCCCCCAAATAAACAAAAGCTATATAGGAGAGTAAAATTTAAAAAAAAAAGTATTTTCCTCTTATGCTTAGCAGAAGTGTGCCTCCTGCCCTCTCTACCCCAACTAGCTTTAGGTGTTTCATTCACAGTGGAAAAGCACATTGTGGGTTTTTTTTGCTTTTTTTTTTGTTTGTTTGCTTTTTGGGTCATACCCAGCGATGCTCAGGGAGTACTCCTGACTCTGTACTCAGGAATTACTCCTGGTGGTGCTCAGGGCGACCATATGGGATGCTGGGAATCAAACCTCAAACCCAGGTTGAGCACGTGCAAGGCAAGTGCCCTACCCGCTGTGCTATTGCTCCAGCCCCATATTGTGTTTTTTCTAAATAAAAGTAACATTTCTCCTTGAGACTGATTATATCTCTAGAACAGGAGAGCAGAACTGTCACTGTATCACTGTCATCAGGTTGTTCATAGATTTACTTGAGCGGGCACCAGTAATGTCTCTATTCCACTCAGCCCTGAGATTTTAGCAGCCTCTCTTTACTTGTCTTTCCTAATGATTGGAGGCTCTTACAGGGTTTTATAGTCTCTGGATGTTGGCCGTTGATGGGATTACACGGCGCCAGGGGCAGTCTCTGGGTGTGACTGCCTAGCTACTGGAAAATGGGGGATCTGGGTGGAAGAGGCCCAGTCCCAATCCGAGCAGCCTTGGAGATCTCAGCCCTGGGTCCCACACACCTAGGTTCCTCTGCTGTTTCCCCTATGCGTGAGGCTCGTCCAAATGTGTAGAGAGTGGCTGGGTTCCGGAGGTCCCCAACTTATGTACCTAAAATGTACTTAAAATGGGAATTTCTGTACATGGCCTAGGAGTATAAATTACTGTCTCACACAGTAGAGCTAGCTACTAATTCTGCCCGAGGTAGGTGAGGTTGAAGCGGTGGCCTGGGGAATCAGGAAGAGTTTGCTGAGACAGGACAGATGTGGAGAGCGTTGTAAGGACAGAACCTGCACAGAACGGGAAGGCAGGTGGCCAGACAGGACTTCTGAGCAGCCGCAGGAAGAGCAGAAGAGCCGAGGCTGGACCCGCAGGCTGGTGGGAAACTGTGACGGGCCTCCGGGGCCGGGCCAATAATAGAGCAACTATTTGTAGTTAATGGGGACTTGGCACAGGTTTTGTTCTGGAGCCAGGTGAAGGATCAAAGTGACAGGGGAGACCACTGAAGTAAGGGAAAGAACAGAGAGGCAGTAGACGAGTTCATTGATTATCACTTAATGAATCACCCCGGTCTGCTTCCGACTACCGACACTCTAGCACTCTCCTGAGATCTCACATCAATCCCTGTATCACAGCAGGGATCTCAGCCTCCGAGTTGGCGGAGAAGTTGGCTGGGTTCCCCTACTCCAGCTCCTGGCTTCTTGTTTTCCTTCCAGGCTTCCGTTTCTGCTCTGGTGACATCTCTATCCTGCACCGCACCCTGGTCCCTTCGCTCCTGCCTCCATAGGGCTGCTCTCTTTCCTTCTTTCCTTCCCTTCTGCTGCCTCCTGACCTTCAGGCTAAGATGCATCCTTGTCCTAACTGCTCTTCCCCATCCCTCGAGCTTCCACAGTATCTCTTCAAACTTCAGATGCTCCTTAAACAGACTCCATCCTTCCTGTCATCCCCGCTCCCAGCGCCAGGCACTCAGCCCCAATGCAACTGAAGTATGACTCACCCCCTTTTCCCATGACTCCCCAGAATCAGAGGGGGATGCTGAGGAGCCGCCCACGCATCATTACTGTGGCAGATGCCTCAGCTGCTTGCATCACCGCCCATCAGTCCCTCTTTCTAGAAGTTCTCCTTTTTTCAGACTTAAAGATTCTAGGTTTTTTTTTTTCATATTATTGAGATCCTTTATTCAGTGACTTCTATTCCTTTAACCCGTGGAGAAATCTGGGCCCACTTTTACTGGTTTCTTTGTTTGGCTCTTCACTCTCACAGCTTCAAGCGCTCAGTCATTTAATTATGTCTAAGAGAGCACAGCTCAACCCTGGGCTCTAGCAGGTTCTAAGTAGTGGCCCATTACCTTTGTTTCTCCAAACCAGTATGAAGGTCTTGAACACAGGAGCAAATCTCCTGTTTACAGGGAGCCTCGTCTAACAGTGTCACCCTATGCCCCTTGTCTAACAGTGTCACCCTATGCCCCTTGTCTAACAGTGTCACCCTATGCCCCTTGTCTAACAGTGTCACCCTATGCCCCTCGTCTAACAGTGTCACCCTATGCCCCTTGTCTAACAGTGTCACCCTATGCCCCTCGTCTAACAGTGTCACCCTATGCCCCTCGTCTAACAGTGTCACCCTATGCCCTCTCACCCACCTTCCGGGCTTGTTGTTTGGGAGCCACAGCTGGCAGTATTGGGACCACCGCAACTCAGTGCTCTGAGGTTGGGCTTTCCCCCACTTTTTATGGGGACCCCACTTAGCCATGGGTGCTGGGGGCACCTCAGTCCTGTGCCTTTAGAAATAGGCATTTTTAAATAATTGTATTTAAATACGGTGGTTTACAAAGTTGTTCATGATATAGCTGTTTCAGGCATTCAATAGTCCAACACCAATCCCACCCCCAGTGTGTCCTTCCTTCCACCATTGCCCCCCGTTTCCCACCAACCCCCCCCAAAGCCTGCCTCCCTGGCAGGCACATAATAACTTATTTTATACTGCTGGTTACAATAAAATGACAACTGGAATTATCAAATAGTTAAGTAAAAGAACATTTGTGAAAATTAAAGTTGTCATTGTTTGAGGGTGTACTGAGCTGTTCATTGCTAGATGAGCCTTCTGTGGCTTTTTTGTTGGTGGTGGTGTTGTTGTTGAACTTAGTTGGCATGTAGGCTATTTTCCCATCTAAGTTGCTGTGGTCCTACTAAATTGTCCGTATTATAGAGTGTGGAGGTTTTGCGCAGCCTCATATGTGGCTGTGCACTCCAGAAGCCCCAGGATCTATAAAACTGGGATGATTCTTGGTTTTCCCCCTTCCAAGGGGCATGAGTTTTCAACCCAAAGGCCAGTGTACCCATGAGTTGCATTGGCTTTGTTTGGCGTCTCTTCCAAGATTAGTCCTGGAGCTCTGCAGTTGGTCATTGTTTACACTGGGGCGGTTGTGGGTGTGGCTGGGGCTCCCCGCAGGGGTGGGGGAGGCTTCCTGCCCCCACTCTGAGAAGACCCCAGACTTTTCTGGAAAACTGGTGTAGCTGGGAATTTTGTTAGCTTGGAGTCTCTACAGAGATTTGTTGTGATGCAGTGAAGTTGGGTCGTTTGAGCGCAAAAGCTGTGGGGTGTGCGTGTGGCTGCTGGGGCTTTGGGGGTCCAGCCCATCCCCCTCCTGTGGGTGCCCCCGTTTTCAGCCCAAAGACCGGAGTACCAGTGAGTTGAATCTGCTTGACATGGCATCTTTTCAGAGATTCATTTCAAAGCTGTGACGCTGGGCCACACGGCGGCTGGCGGGTGTGCAGGATAGCATTTGCCTCACGAACCACGTTCCCAAGAGGGGCCAAACTCTGAGCAGGGATGGAACTCATGGCCTTCCACAAGCTAGTTATGTGCTTTAGTCCATAAGCCAGCCCAGCTCCCTATTGCTTTTTCTTTTATTCTTCCAGCATTCCCTTCTTTAATTTCACCCTTGTTTTCTTTTTCCTTTTCCATACACTTGCTGTGGTTCTCATGTGGTCATAATCAAAAAATTAAGATACTTTAATGCCGCTGCATAGTAGCTAATCTAATATGCATACTTAGCCTACAGTTTCATTAAGCAGCTATGTGTTTTACATTCTTGTCCTCTCTCAAATGAGTTTAATGTTTTGCCTTTTGGGGGGGATTTTGGGACACATCTGGTGGGCTCAGACTTAGTCCTGGCTCTGCAATCAGGGATCAGCCCTGGAAGCACCTAGAGACCATATGGATGACGGGAATCAAATCCAGGTTGACAACTGCAGGCTAAGTGCCTTCCCTGCTGAACTATCTCTCCAGCCACCTATTATATTTTATCCCCCCCTCTCGCCCCACTTTCCCTTCTCTTTGGCCCAAAAATCCAAAAGTGAATAAATAAAATCAAAGGCAATCAAAGGCAATCAAAAGAATAGCTTAGAGGGGCTGGAGCAATAGCACAGTGGGTAGGGTGTTTGCCTTGCATATAGCCGACCCGGGTTCAATTTCCAGCATCCCATATGGTCCCCCGAGCGCCGCCAGGAGTGATTCCTGAGTGCAGAGCCAGGAATCAGCCCTGAGCATCGCCAAGTGTGACCCAAAAAGCATAAATAAATAAAATTTTTTAAAAAAGGAATAGCTTAGAGTAGCATAGGAATATCCATATATAATATCAGACACGAGAATAAGAAACAAAAAAAGAGTATGAGAATCTAACAATTAAAAGTTAATAGAGGACTCAGTTAGGGTACTTGCTTTAAAAGCAGCCAACCTGGATTCAGTCCTTGGCACCCCATATGATCCGCAACAACAGCCAGGAGTAATTCCTGAGTGCAGAGCCAGGAGTAACCCCTGAGCATCACCGGGTGTGATTCCCCCAAAACACACACACACAAATATAAGGTGTCTGCTAAATTAACTTACACAATGCATGTGAATTGGTGACTATAACATCTCATGAAATCTAACAGGTACCAGAGTTACAGGGGAGAAAGAAAACCCAGATTTTGACCTCTCTAGCTTAGTTCTAAACCAAGCCATCACATCCAAGAAACATTTTCTTAAATCTCTATTACATTAAATAATGTCTAAAACTTTATTCTTTTCCTATATTTAAATAAATACACAATTCTTAGAAAATTTGAAGGGTTTATGGATCATTACTTGAGATAAAGGGAAAATTATCCAAAAATGCATAATGCTACAATATGGTAAAAGATGTTTTTCAATTTATTAGACTTCTAAATTCAATCCCTCTTATCAGCCTCCCACTATCAAACTAGAAAATTGAAATATAACAGAGATTATAGAATCAGTTCAACAAAGATGTTCAAACCACTATTATGATGACATACAAATAACTGAAAGAAAATATGAGCATAGCGGAGAACAACTGAAGACATTCAAAAGCCTATTCTAACGTTGAGAGTAAAATATCCTATAAATGTCAATTAGGTCAAATAATATTGTTCAAGTATGAATTTTTTATTAAAGTGCCATCATTGTCGAAAAAAGACCTAAAAGTATATACCTCCAGTTGATCCTGAACACAGAGAAAACCTGTAACAACAAATTCTGGCAAGATTAGGAAGAACTGGGAAAAGACTAAAGTCGAATAACAGGAGTACAAAGCTCCCTCACCCCCCAAAATATCGCTGTCCCAGGACTAGCTCTATTTGGACGCTGTCAGAATGGAGCTGACAGAAGGAAAAGAGGTGCTATCTAGGGGTGGCTAACTGAAGTGAAGACCAGCGTAACTGGTCCATCTGGCGAGTTCTGCCCTGCCTCAGTGCCCACCAGACCCTGAACCGAGGGTGGCAGAGGACAGGAGAAGGACGGAATGAACCTTGGAGCGCCCCAATGGCTCTACTACAGTCTCATTGCTGAGACAAGATGCCCTTTCTTGGGCATCTGAGCTGCCTCATCTCCGTGGAGCTCCACCCACGGATTCCACAGCCCCTTGGAGTGCAAAGCCTGTCTCCTCCTGCAGCCGTGGCCTCTCCCGCCCAACACATACCCCGGGCCTGTGCTTCTTGTGCTGTGGGTGACGCTGTATCCCTCCTAGGACACCAGGTAGTCGTGAAACTTTGGGGGGTTGGGGCGGAAGCAGGCAGTATTGACCTGATTTTAATGGAATTTTATCTGCAAAGTAGAAAGGTGATAAACAGGTTCTTTGGACAACTTAGAAATCCTCAGGTTTTGTATCAAGAAAATTTGTACTGTTTGTGGACTCCTTGAAGTAATTCAGGACTTAGTTGAAGTTACCCAGAATCCAGACTGAGAACTGTTGATTTAAGGGCTGTCAGAATAGGTGGTGTTTGTATATCATTGCAGGAGGTTAGCAGAGACATCATCTGGTGTGGAGGAACACAAAGAACATGTTATAGGTCTGGCTCGAGCCCCGGCTCTACTCCTGATCAGCTATGCGACCTGTGTGGGAAGATGCTGAGTCTCCATTTCTTGAAATGCAGAGCGGTAACAAGGCTGTTTGCCTGGAGGAGCAGCTGTGAGGTGAGACCAAGTTCAGCGTGAATAGGTTGTGCTGTGTCTGGCTGTGTCCATGCATGTTATACCTCCTTCCCCTTCTCCATGTGCCACGGAGAAAGGATAAATGATCCTATAGAAATCCATGAGACAGACCAGTGCAACGCTTCGACTTTTGTCAAGTTTTGTGAGAGGTGCCTTTTGGGTCAAACTGGTTTTACTCTTTTTGTGATTATTTGCTAAATCTGAACTCTTCTTTTTCCAAGTGGTTTTATTTACTTGGGCGATAAAAATGACTACAGAGTCAGCATACAGAGACTCAAATCCACAGACACTGTCACAGCAGGGCGCCTGGGAGCGTGGCTGGGGGTGAGGGGAGAGGGGAGTGGGGAGGGGAGTTTCAGTTGAATTTGTAGATCAATTTGGAGAGATTTGTCATCTTAACCGTATTAACTTGCATGCTATGAGATAGTCTTCCATTTATCTCACCATTAATTTCTTCCAACAATGGTTTCTAATTTTCAGAATATCAATTTTTTATTAAATTAATGCTTAAGTATTTTTTGATGTTGTTATAAATGTAGCTGCTTAATTTTATTTGGGATTGTTTATTGAGAGTAATAAAGTAGAATGAAATTTTACATATTGATATTCTATCCTGCAAGCTTCCTGAACACAGCCATCATGCCAGTCAGTTTTTCCAGTGGATTCCTCTTTAGCCAAAGATCAAGTCACCTGTGGAGGAATATTGAAGTCTTCTTTCCACCCTACGTACTGTTTAGTTCTTTCTGCATGTATCTCACTGGTGTCTCTTCTTATTGTAGCCAGGACCCTAGTCCTAGTCAGTCAGACCCTGCCTCGATGGCCTCCTTTGACCGAATGATGGACCTAAAGACCAGTCTCCAATCCAGCCCCACAAGGCTGAGGGTTTCAGTCTGACTGTGCATGTTTCACTCTGGGGGCCCAACATGCTCCATCAGGTTCACTAGCCTTGGCAAGAAATAGCACTTCCTTTTATTTATCCTCAACTTATATGCTTTAAAGTTTTAAGGAGTTTAACTTAGGTGGTGTTTCAGGATTTGGTGGACAAGGTGAATTCAGTCTGCATTTCCCCAGGGTTTAGACTTTGATGAGCTACGTGACGCAGACTCCTCTCATCCCTTTCTTAGTGACAGTTTTCTAGACTGTGGTGGTTATTTTAGTGCTCTTCATCTCCGTTAGGTCCCCTGGAGGTGTCAGGGACCCAGGGTGGAATGTCTGCTGGAGACAGGCCACAATCCCAGAGACCACAAAGGAGATGGACAGGATCAGAAGTGGGAATGGACGGGGAAGGGAAACTGAGGTGATGGGGGAAAGCATTGAGAAATGGATAAACATATTTAAGCGCCAAAGTCTTTTGTGATCATTAACACATCTGAGACAGCATTTCTGGCATCTTCACGTTACTCTAGTTTGACTAACATTCTCTTTGCTCTTTCCTTGACCATATGCCTCTTCCAAACCTACTCCACTGGATAAATTGGTGTCATGTTAATGTTCTTAGAACACTACTGTTCTCAGAGGCGGTAAAGGGCTTCCCTTGCATGTGACTGGACATTGTGTATGGTCCCTTGAGTATAGTGAGGGGTTACTCCTGAAAAGCCCCTGAGCATGGCCAGGTGTGTCCTCCACCCAACAGTCTTTTAACGCAACTATGACTATTTACTCTCCT
Organism: Sorex araneus; assembly: GCF_027595985.1. Classification (NCBI taxonomy): domain Eukaryota; kingdom Metazoa; phylum Chordata; class Mammalia; order Eulipotyphla; family Soricidae; genus Sorex; species Sorex araneus. The sequence continues at coordinate 27,764,570 of NC_073303.1, read as the reverse complement.
CTCAAAAACCTTCATTGGGGGGCTAGAGTCATAGCACAACACAGTACAGCTCCTTGCATGTGACTTGGTTCAATCCCCAGCTTCCCATATGTTCCCTTGAGTGCCACCGGGAGTGATTTCTGAGCGCAAAGCAAGGAGTAAGCCCTGAGCACTGCCATGTCTGGCTCAAAAACAAATAAACACCGTGAAATAAAGTCCCATCCTAAGTCTAAACACTTCTACAGTCTTTGTGCAGTATAATCTCTCCTCTCTTGCTACCACAGACATATTCCAGGCAAACTGGACCTGGAGCCGACATTTTAAACAGTTTTCATATTTCTATTTCAATGTCATTCATACCATTCAGTGGCCCTGGTCTGGTTCTCTCCCTGGCCACGAGCAGAGCCAGCTGCTGTCCAGAGTGAGCCCCTGGGAGACAGTTCACTCCCGCTGGCTCCCGTCTCTCCAGAGGCTGGGAGAATCCCCACGGCAGACACCAGGCCCCACTCTCGGTGTCTCTCCTGTCCTCTCTGATGTCACAGTCCTCTCTGATGTCACAGTCCTCTCTGATGTCACAGTCTTCCGTTCTTCAACCATAGCTGGAGTCTTGAGACAAGAACGTGGAAAGTTTGTGACTGAGCTCCCATTTGACTTGGAAGATGGATGCTTTTGTTTTGTGTTCTTTTTCAGTTGTGTGGTTTGGGGCGACAGCAGGCGGTGCTCAGACCTTACTCATGGCTCTGTGCTTGGAGATCACTCCTGGTGGGCCTCAAGGAACCTCATGTGGTACCAGAGATGGAGTCTCCATTGACCCTACGCATGGCAAGTGTCTTACTGTACTTTCTCTTCAGGCTCTTCTTTTTTCTTATGCATTTCTTCTTTCTTTCCTTATATCTTTTCTTACTTTTGGAAAAAACAGGGTCTGCTCCCACCTTAATTTGAGGTAGAATCCGGCAGTAACTTGTTGTTTTTTGTGGGGGCCACACCTGGCAAAGGTAAACACCCTACACACTGCACTATTGCTCCAGTCCTGTAACACCTAATACTTTGACTCAGAAAAATCATGGGTGGCAAGAATGTTTGAGGAAGCAAGCAAGCAAGAAAGAAAGAAAGAAAGAAAGAAAGAAAGAAAGAAAGAAAGAAAGAAAGAAAGAAAGAAAGAAAGAAAGAAAGAAAGAAAGAAAGAAAGAAAGAAAGAAAGAAAGAAAGAAAGAAAAAGAAAGAAGGAAAGAAAGGAAGGAGAGAAAGAGAAAGAGAAATAGAGAAATAGAAAGAGAAAGTGGGAGGGAGGGAGGGAGGGAGAGAGGGAGGGAGGGAGGGAGGGAGGAAGGAAGGGAGGGAAAAGGAAGAAAGGAAAAGAAAGAAATTAAAAAACATGTCTTATACTTCAAATTCCCAGGACATGATACCCTAGTATGCTTCTGTAGTGGTTAACGGCTAGATGCTGTTTGTGCTTTCAGGGGGATCTTATTCAGGTCACATCCGGCGAGGGGAAGTCTGTGTTGATGAGCTCATGCACAGTCTGCATTTCTGTTAACTAGCCCTTTGGGAAGTTGTATAGGTTTTACTTCTAGTCATTAGTATCACATTTCTAATTATCATGCTTATTTCAACTGTACTGAAAATAGTAACTATACTGGAGCGATAGATAGCACAGCTGATAGGGCATTTGCCTTGCACGGGTCCTACCCGGGTTCAAATCCTCCGCCCCTCTCAGAGAGCCCCGCAAGCTACCAAGAGTATCCTGCCCGCATGGCAGAGCCTGGCAAGCTCCCCGTGGTGTATTCAATATGCCAAAAACAGTAACAACAAGTCTCACAATGGATACTGGTTACCTGCTCGAGCAAATCGATGAGCAATGGGATGACAGTGATACAGTGATATGAAATATAAATATTGAGGTCTTTCATGTATAAAACAAAAACATTTTTCCATACCTTTCCATAGTCACTTGTATAATAACTATCAATATTTGTTATTTACATTATTGTGACTATACAAATATTCTTTATAGTTAACCCTATATATTATCACCATTACAGTTCATTGTATTACATACATTTGCCAAGGTGAAAAAGCTCTTATTATCCTCAGTTTAATGACTGAAAACCTGTGAATTAAACCAATAAAGATAAATTACCAAAGGAAAAAAGCATACTATTTCTATTTACATGTTCACACACCAAAAAATAAAATCCGAAGACATGATTAGGCTTGAGAGTTTATATGCCATCTTTATCAAAGGAAAGAGAACTTGGGCTTGAAGGGAGAAGCGAGTAGGAAATACAAAGGATTAAAGGCAGTTCAAGGTTATTTTAGCAAGGTCTCTTTGTGAAACTGCTCAGGGTGGACTCTACTCTGATAAGATTTACTCTTCCTGTGGAGGAAATGGAAGGGCACCTTCAGAGGGAAATGCAGGCTGTGCTTTTAGGCAGATAAGAAAGTTCTCTTGTATTGATTTCTCAATTACTTGCAACTCAAAATAACCTGTCAAAGCAGCATTTTGGGATAACACACTTGATCATCTTTCACAACAGTTTAAAATAGTTAATAACCTAATATTTCCTTACCATCATTTTTCTGTTACCTCTACTTCATTTCAAAATCTCCATCAGATGGTTCAATCTTCTCTGACCTCAATAAAACGGGTATTTTCAATTCACTTTTAGAAACATCCCTCATATTCGCTGTCTAACTGCTCCAACCTGGGCCAGTACACAATTGTTCTGTCACTCAGCAAAGGCTACATAACAAACGTCGTCCCCTTAACCTCAGTGACACGAACAATACACCTTTATTTTTGTATACTTGTGTAAGTTGGCTTGGTTGGAGAGCTCAGAACTTGAATCTGCATCTAGTCAATGTGCTCCCAGAGAACAAGCCAGAGCGTGCTCCTCTCGGGGGGAGGGGGGAGGGAGGACAAGTGGAAACCTGTGCGTCTTCTTGAAGCCTAACCTCGAACCGTGCTGACACTCCCAGCTGCATTCCATTGACACCAGTAAGTCATGACTGAATCAAGCCCCAAGTCATGAAGTAGGCAGGATACTCTACCTCTCTGGAGGAAAGCTAAAGTTCACAGGGCAAAAGTATAGATATAGGCGGAGTTTATTTATTGGGGCTCACACTCAAGTAAGCTTTCATTTTGAGTGTAATTTGTACTATAGCACTGTAGCATTGTAGCACTGTCATCAGTCAATTGCCCCCTTTCTTCCTCCCAGAGAAGTTTAACATGCCTTGCTAGCATCCCTAACTTAGTTAAAGTTTATCTTTAACCTTTCCCTTGTATTTTACCTCTCATTGTCTCAGTTCCCCAAGTCAGTCTTGATTACTTGTAAGCCAGAACTTTCTGGTAATTCTGAACTTATGTTTGTACTGCTTTGTCTTTGAAGTGTTGTATGTTTGGACCTGCTTTTCTATTTCGCCTATAGCCTTTTTATATTTTACTATAGAGCAATGTTCTTTGGTTAAACACAGAAAGACCATTAATGCTATGCTCCTAATACTTGGGAGCTGATTGACGCTGAAATTTATCTATTCCTGGGCATAATCACTTGGTTATAACTACTTGACTCAGGCTTCAGTTTCTGTAGTTCCTAACATCTCAAAAGGGAGGTCCCGCCATGGACTGAGATGGACCTGGGGCGAGTGGCAAAACTACCCGGCATCGAAATGGGACATTCTAGAAAGCATAAAAGCATGGTCTTGATGCAAATTGTTACAACCTAAGAGACAGGACCCCCATGGGGAAGGACAAACTGAACTAGCCTGAGGACTTAGTCTGGGATTTATGGTAAAAGGCTTGCTTGCTCTCAGCCCAGAGAACTAAGTGTTGGGGTCTTTGTCTCTTACTGTATTTATCCAAACAACTGAAAGTATTGATAACTTATATAATTAGAGCAAAAGATAAAAGCAATGTCATTGTTCCTGGGAGGCAGAGTGTCTTCTTGAGTTGATCTCCCCAAGAGAATTTCCTCTGCCAAATGTTTATCTATTTAAATGACCAATCATACCTGTCCTTACCTCAACCCCCCTTCAGATGTTCTGTAAGTGTGCTAGCAACTCTGCATTAAACAGGCCATTTTCACCATCAGACTGTGGCCCCCAGCCTCCCCATCTCTCTGTCTCTCTGCGTCTCTGTTGGGGAGCTGGGGAGGTGGGGAGGCGGCTCAGGGCCACCTCAGGGCACACAGTGTCCAGCAGCAGCAGCAGCCCCCAAGGATTACTTTGTGAATTTACATTGGGTAAGTAATTTTTCCCATTCCATGGGCTGTCTTTGTATCCTGATCATTGTTTCCTTTGAAGTGCAGAAGCTTCTTAATTTAATGTAGTCCCGGTTATTTATCTTTCCTTCCACTTGCTTCATTGGTGGTTCATCGTTGAAAATGTCTTTACTTTTTAAATTTTATTTATATTTATTTATTTTTAATGGAATAACCATAAGATACACAGTTATAAAGCTGTTCATGATTGGGTTTCAGTCATATAATGTTCTAAAACCCATCCCTCCACCAGTGTACATTTACCACTATCAATGTTCTCAGTTTCCCTCCTGTCAAGACCCCCACTTTCTCTCTCTCTCTCTCTCTCTCTCTCTCTCTCTCTCTCTCTCTCTCTCTCTCTCTCTCTCTCTGTGTGTGTGTGTGTGTGTGTCTCTCAGCATGCAGTTATTATCCAGAGTACTCGTTTCCAACTAGCTTTTTCATAGTGGTCACTTCTCTATCCCAACTTCCTTCTCCCTTACACTTGAAGCAGGCTTCCAACCTTGGACCAAACCTCCTGACCCTGTTTCTACTGTCCTTGGGTCTCATAATATGTTTGTTTGTATCCCACAAATGAATGCAATAATTCTATATCTGTCCCTCTCCTGACTCATTTCACTCAGCACGATACTCTCCATGCCCATGCCCATTCATTCATACGCAAATTTCATCACTTCAGTTTTCCTAACAGCTGCATAGTATTCCATTGTGTAGATGTACCATAGTTTCTTTTTTTTTCTTTTTTCTTTTTGGCGATGCACAGGGGTTACTCCTGACTCTACACTCAGGAATCACTCCTGGTGGTGCTTGGGGGACCACATGGGATGCTGGGAATCAAAACTGGGTTGACTGTATGCAAGGCAAACGCCCCCTACCTGCTGTGCTATCTCTCCAGCCCCCACCATAGTTTTCTTAATCAGTCATCTGTTCTCAGGCACTCAGGTTGTTTCTACATTCTGGCTATTGTGAATAGTGCTACAATAAACATAGATGGGCAGATAGCATTTCTGATATATATTTTTGGGCCCCCAGAATATATTCCCAGTTATGGTTTTGCTGGGTCAATTAGAAGCTCAATTTCTAATTTTTTGAGAAATGCCCATATTGTTTTCCAAAAAGGTTGGACCAGTCAGCATTCCCACCAACAAAGAAGGAGAGTCCCTTTCTCCCCGCATCCACACCAGCACTGTTTGCTCTTGTTATTTTTGATGTGTGCTAGTCTCTGTGGTGTAAGATGTTATTTCATTGTTGTTTTAGATTTGCATCTCCCTGTTTATTGGTGATGTAGAGCATTTTTTTCATGTGTCTTTTGGCCATTTTTATTTCTTCTTTGAGAAAGTTTTTGTTCATTTCTTCTCCCCATTTTTTGACAGGATTGATTTTCTTTTCTTATAAAGTTCTACTAGTGCCTTCTGGTAGGTGCAGAAGCTTTTTAGTTTAATGTAGTCCCATTTGTTTATCTTTGCTTCCACTTTCTCAGTCAGTGGTGTTTCATCTTTGAAGATGCCTTTAGCTTCAATGTTATGGAGAGTTCTGTCCACATTTTCCTCCATGTATCTTATGGATTCAAGTCTGATATTGAGGTTTTTAATCCATTTTGACCTGACTTTTGTGCCTAGAGTTAGAAAGAGGTCTGAGTTGTTTTTTTTTGCAGTTGGCTGCCCAGTTTTCCCAGCATCACTTGGTGAAGAGGTTTTCCTTGCTCTCTTTCATATTTTTTGCTCCTTTATCGAAGATTATGTAATCATATATTTGAGGGTCAGTGTCAGGACATTCAACTCTATTCCATTGGTCTGCAGGTCTGTCTTTATTACAATACCATGCTCTTTTTGATTATTACCATTTTTTAGCACGGTTTGAAGGTGGTGGTGAAGGTGATGCTCCCCCCATCTTCTTTTCCCCAATGTTGCTTTAGCTACTCATGGGGGTTTATTGTTCCATATGAATTTCAGGAGTGTTTGATCTATTTTTTTTTGGAAAATGTCATGGGTGTCCTTATAGGGACCACACTGAATCTATACAGTGCTTTGGTGAGTATTGCCATTTTGACAATGCTAATCCTCCCAGTCCATGAACAGGGAATGTGTTTCCATTTTCTCATGTCCTCTTTTATTTCTTGAAGTAGTGTTTTGTAGTTTTATTTGTATATATCCTATACCTCTTTAATTAAGTTGATTCCAAGATACTTGGTTTTCTGAGGCACAACTGTGAATGGGATTGTTTTGCTAATATCTCTCTCTCTTTTCTTTCATTATTTGTATATAGAAAAGCCATGGACTTTGGGGTATTGATTTCGTAGCCTGACACTTTACTATACAAATCTATTGTTTCTAGTAGGTTTTTGCAGATTCTTTTGGGATTTTCTAAGTTTAGTATCATGTCATCTGCAAATAGTGAAAGCTTAACTTCTTTGTTTGCTCTCTGGATGCCCTTGATGCTACAGTACCTTACCCAGTTTGTGCTTGACCACTTACAGTATTTTTTCACAAAAATAATTAAAATTTTTCTCTTTTAAAAATATGGAGGAGGGTCAGAGCAATAGCACAGCAGGTAGGGTTTTTGCCTTGTACTCAGCCAAACTGAGTTCTAATCCCCAGCATCCCATATGGTCCCCCAAGCACCACCAAGAATGCAGAGCCAGGAGTAACCCCTGTGCATCGCCGGGTGTGACCCAAAAAGAAATAGAAAAAGAACCAAAATGAGCCAGGCCAAAGTACCACAATCCTCAACTGTGAGTTGAGAATATGGTCAGAGACAAATGCTGTCATGATCCAAAAGTAACGACGAGACTAGGACCCTGTTGGGGTTAGGAAGGCTAACTTGGCCTAAGGACTGGAATATATAGTGAATGACCTCAGGAAGAAGCAAACTTTAAGTCTGATATATCTCTTACTGTGCTCATTCAGAATGACATTGCTAGGAATATTAGAAGCAAATTTACTATAACTATTTAAGTGGATTATTAGCTGAGGAAGGAAGAAAGTGACACACCCTTGTTCTGATCCCATCCTTGAGTGGATCTTCTAGTGATCTGGGGAAATCTCCTTAGATGAGATTTTGTTAATCTCCTGCAGAAATAGTCTTACCCTTCTTTGTTGATTTGTTAATGTTCAACCCACCTTTGTGTCACCACCCTATGTAATTGCCATATAAACTCAGACTGTAAGCGGGAGAGGGAGCAGAGGCAAGACAGAAGTGCAGAGGTAAGACAGAAGCAAGAAGAGACAGAAGTGGAGAGAGAAGACACAGAAGCAAGAGAAAAGACACAGAAGCAGAGACAGAGAGAGGTTGGAAGAGACCAGAGGAGAGACTACAGAGACAGAGACAGAGATAGAGAAACAGACAGAAGAGAGCACAGTGGCACACAGAAGTAGAGCACAGGAGGACCCAGATCCGGTCTAGACACAGCGGCTCAAGAGCACCAAACATGAGCAGCGAGAGAGAGAGAAAGAGAGAGAGAGAGAGAGAGAGAGAGAAGAGAGAGAGAGAGAGAGAGAGAGAGAGAGAGAGAGAGCTGCCCTGAGAGCCCACGAACAGCACAACACACATATCACATCATCCCCTCCCACGCTCGAGTCTTTGAATCTTTTACAGGCAGGTGTACGTGGCTATCAAAGAGATCCGAGTAGAAGTCGTGGATAACCTTCTCCATTGCCCTCCTGAAAGATGTGATAGATCCATCAGGATATCCGAGGGCAGTCATCTTGGTTTTATAGTTGGCAAAGGACAGGCGGGTGTTGTGAATACTTTTCCCAGCTTCTGCTGCATCGGCCAACACTGCTACTCTTCTCTCTTTTGAGTTCTTTCTTTATTTCTCTGCACAACTCTGCGAGCTCAGACATTGGCTTGTGGTTGCCTGAGGCTCGCCAAACCACGTTGGCGAATGAGCTCGAGAGTTTCCGAAGACAGGCGTCTGACAGACTTTCTCTCTCTCAGCGTTCCTCGCACAATCATGGAGGTGCTGAACCAGTCGATTGCATTTCCTCGTCAATGTTGTCAATGACAGCATCTTCCCATATTGCTGCAATAGTGCCAAAGAACTCCCAGTTGGTGGTCGTTCTAGGAGTTCTCTTCTTAAACTTTGCAGCCCTTTCTCCCCACTCCATGAAGTAGAATTTCACATGAAGGAGACGATGGTCTGATCCTGTTTGGGATTTTGGGACAACAGCAACATAAGTCCGGCAAAACCGTCAATTGAATATGATGTGGTCAATTTCATTATGGAACTTTCACTAGGAGACTCCCATGTCCAATGTTTATATTCAGCCTTCTGGAACTGCGAGTTACCATGGATAGTCTTGGTCAACATGATGAACTCAGACAGTCTCTCACTCTGTTCGTTCCATTCTAGGCATGGATCCTGATATGGATTTCTTCGGGTGACCTTCTAGGTCCTATCTTGGCGTTAAGATCACCGACAATGACCTTGTAGAAGGTTTGGTCTTCTTTATAGAACTTCTCCAGCTCCATGTAGAACTTCTCAATTTCTTCATCACAGTTGGATGTTGGTGCATAGATAACAGAGATAGAAACTGCCAGCAGTGAGCCACATCTATTCAAATGTAAGCGTCTGATTCAGGTTGTTAGGCATTGGAATGAATCAATGCTCATGGCCAAGTTCATGTTAATGAGGACACTGACACCACCGATTTCTCTACTGTTGCATGTTCTGAGGAACAGTTCTTCTCCAGTGTTGAAAACGCTGTGATCTCTACTTATTGTAGATAAGTGAGGAGTAGGAAGGGGGCCATCTCCCTACATGCCACCCACAAGGCAGAGCCTGGCAAGCTACCCGTGGCATATTTGACATGCCAAAAACAATAACAAAAATGGGACTCATTCCCCTGTCCCTGGAAGAGCTTCCAATATGCCAGCGTTGAGAAGGATGAGTAAGAGAGACTGCTAAAATCTCAGGGCCGAACTAGGCTGCTGCCAAAACGAAAAAGGGCTTAAAATGACTGTCTGCTCTTCTAACACACATATGCTGGCATTGGAAGCATCCATCGGGGACCCGATGGTGCGAGCACAGAAGATCAAATACAATGTTATTGTATTGATGGAGACAAGAAGGATCAATCACATTCACGCCGTTTTCGACACTGGAGGTTAAACATATAGGAGATAAAAAATAGATTTTATATGTAAGGTAACTATATATAATTATATGTAATTGATTTTTAAATATATTTTATGTGGGGGCTGGAGCGATAGCACAGTGGGTGGGGCGTTTGCCTTGCACACGGCTGACCCAGGTTTGATTCCTCCACCCCTCCCGAAGAGCCCGGCAAGCTACCGAGAGTGTCCCACCCACATGGCAGAAGCTGGCAAACTCCCCATGGCTTATTTGGTATGCCAAAAACAGTAACAACAAGTCTCACAATGGAGACATTACTGGTGCCCACAAGAGCAAATCGATGAGCAACGGGATGACAGTGATACAGTGATATAAAGGCTCTATTATTCTTACAAGGAAAATATGTTCACAAGTGTAAGATCAGAAGGTGCATCAGCAAGATGGCAGACTAGAAAAGCCAGGCAGCATACGGCACAGAAACCAGAGATACGCCTCCTGTATCTTGAGATGGAAAATAAGAGGGGACTGTGAATCCAAAATTTACACTTGCCTACAGACTACTTAAGGTATTAACTTCTGTCTTGCTTGATTCAGAACATAAAGCCATTAGCAATGATTGAGAGACAAAGAAGTTGCACAAATGCCTAAGTACCAGTAACTAATTTTTATAGATACCAAGAAATTTGGATACATGATATATTAAAGGAACAAATAAAAATTCAGGGGCTGGAGTGATAGCATAGCGGGTAAGGGGTTTGCCTTGCATGCAGATGACCCAGATTCGATTCCCAGCATCCCATATGGCCCCCTGAGCACTGCCAGGAGTTAATTCCTGAGTGCATGAGCCAGGAGTAACCCCTGTGCATCACCGGGTGTGACCCAAAAAGCAAAACAAAACAAAAAAATTCAGAAACCAGCCAGATAGATAGTACAGAAGGTAGGGCACTTGCCTTGCACATGGTCAACCTGGGTTTGATTCCAGGCATCCCACGAGTAATTCCTGAGTGAAGAGTCAGGAGCATCACTGGATGTGGCCCAAAACAAAACAAAAAAATTCAAAATCCAATTCTAAAACACAGATTTATGTGCTACCTGACCGTTTTATTAATTGTTATAAAGGAGTCTCAGGACTTAGAGTGATAGTAGAGCAGGTAGCACACTTGATTTGCATATGGACAAAACAGGTTTGATCCCCAGCATTCTACATGGTCCCCTGAGCCCACCAGGAGTGATCCCTGAGCACAGAGTAAGCCTGATCACCACTAGGTGTGGCCCCAAAACAAAACAAAAAAGGAAGTTGAAGACTGAGCTATAGCTTAATGGTAGGGCACATGTTTCAGATGTGTGAGGCCTTAGGGTTAATCCCTGTCAAGAAAAATTCTCGATGAATTAGCAGAAATAAGTATCCCACAGCTAAAAGAAATAAGGAAAAGAATGCACAAACATTCTTTGCACAAATGTATAAACAATACTGAGAGTATCCCGCCCACACGGCAGAGTCTAGCAAGCTACCCATGGCGTATTCGATATGCCAAAAATACAGTAACGATAGGTCTCATTCCCCTCACTCTGAAAGAGCCTGCAATCATTGGAAAAGAGGAGTAAAGAGAAGCTGCTAAAATCTCAGGGCTGAGTGTAATAGAGATGTTACTGGTGCCCACTCGAGTAAATCGACGCACAACGGGATGACAGTGATACAGTGATACACAAACAAAATGAGAATAGAAACAAAGGTACAGGGAGGAGTGTACAAGAGAACCAAACAAATTCTGATGCTAAGGTACCCAGTAACTTTAACTGAAATACTCACATATGATCAGGGATAGAAAATTGGTGTGAGGCCTGTCAGAGAGAGTTCAGTGGGCAAGGCACTAAACTATCAGAGAGATAGTTTAGTAGGTAAGGCACTTGCTTACACGCAGCTAACTAAGGTTCCATCCCTGGCACTGTATATGGTTCTCTGAATCCTGCAGGGAGTGATCCTTGAGCACAGAACCAAGAGTATACCCTGAGCCTAGCCGCCCTATGTAAAGGACTTAAAGAGAAGAGAAAACCAATATTTACAAGTCAACAGAGCACAAAGAAAGAGGTTACGAATAAACACAGAGGAATGAGAGCACTGTGATGGGAGTAACTCAATAAACCTGAGCTTCCTGTGGCAAGGTGGGAAGGACAAACCAATGTTATCCTACACCTGAGCACAGCTGGTTGTGGTCCAAAAAACAAAACAAAAATAAATAAATAAATAAATAAGGGAGGGGAGGAAGGAAGAAAAGAAAGAAGGAAGGGAGGGAAGAAGGCAGGGAGGGAAGGAGAAAGGGAGGGAAGGAGGAAGGGAGGGACGGAGGGAGGAACACAGTGACAGACAGATATTTCAAGGTTTTATTCACACACTCATACAAGGGTCTCTGCGTTGAGGCTTCGCAAGCCTAAGAGACTTGGAACTCAGGTGGGCCTCTGGGAGCGGTTTCTACGCCCTGTGCCCTCCTGCCTAGGGGCCTGGGTGCATGCCTGCGTGTCTGGGTGCCCCTGCCAGGTGCGTTGTCGCAGGTGCGTTGTCACAGCCTTGAGCAAACAAGCTGAGGGTACAGAAGTGAAACAGAGCGGTTAACACAGTGTGTTCCATGTACTTAATCATCCTTGTTATCTGTGGTCAGATGTCTGGGCATCTGATGCCCATGCCCTTGGCGTCTGGCATGTTTTTCTTGCTAGGTTGTAAACTCATGACTCTGAGGCACAAAAATGGAGTCTGGCTTTCCAAAGTGAAGTTGTGTGGTTCTTTCACAAGAAGAGAGTGAGGTAATATAAAATAAGGAAAGTGAAAAACGGATCCACAAATACTATATCCAAATGTAAAATTAGAATATATAAATAGAATAAAATAAAATATATTTATATAACAAAATAGAAACTATCTTCCAGAAATAAAGTAGGAAAAAAGACTTCCTTAATAATTAAGAACTGAGAACACCCCCCCAAAACCAAAAACTTAGTTCACTGCTAGACCTCCCCTATATGAAATATCAGAGCTTTTCATGTTATTTAATTACAGGAGTAAGGAAAGAAAAAGAAAGAAAGGAAGAAAGGAAGAAAGGAAGAAAGAAAGAAAGAAAGAAAGAAAGAAAGAAAGAAAGAAAGAAAGAAAGAAAGAAAGAAAGAAAGAAAGAAAGAAAGAAAGAAAGAAAAAGAAAGAAAGAGAGAAAGAGAGAAAGAGAGAAAGAGAGAAAGAGAGAAAGAGAGAGAGAGAAAGAGAGAAAGAGAGGAGAAAGAGAGAAAGAGAGAAAGAGAGAAAGAGAGAAAGAGAGAAAGAGAGAAAGAAAGAAAGAAAGAAAGAAAGAAAGAAAGAAAGAAAGAAAGAAAGAAAGAAAGAAAGAAAGAAAGAAAGAAAGAAAGAAAGAAAGAAAGAAAGAAAAAGAAAGGGAAAAAAGAACAAAAAGGAAGAAGAAAGAAAGAAAGAAAGAAAGAAAGAAAGAAAGAAAGAAAGAAAGAAAGAAAGAAAGAAAGAAAGAAAGAAAGAAAGAAAGAAAGGAAAGAAAGAAAGAAAGAAAGAAGGAAGGAAGGAAGGAAGGAAAAGAAAAAAGAAATAAGCAAAGAAAGAAAAAAGGAAAGAGTATCAGAGCTCCAGGGATCTTTTCTTTTCTTTTGCCTTTTTTTGGGTCATACCTGCCATTGCTCAGGGATTCCTCCTGGCTCTGCATGCAGGAATTACTAATGACACAAAGGATACTATCGAGTAACTCAAAACAATAAAATGTAAATTAATACAGTAACCTGAGCTATTGTAATTTTGGTGCATAGAAGAAGTCAAATGAAAAGATTTGAAAAATAATTTTAAGTCTGCGCTAATGAATATACTATGTAAAGAGGTAACTTGTGACACCAGTACCACAAAGGAGACCAAGGAGGCAGCTCAAAAGGTCTATCTCATGCAAGGCAAATGCTCTAACCATTGTACTATCACTCTTGCCCTCTAAAGCAATTATTTCATGTCCTCTCTATTTTAAATGTAAATAGATTACCCCCCACCCAATCAAATGATTCTTATTGGATGAATGGCAATATACAGAATGATAGTGATAGACTATCATTGGAGTGATAGACAGTGGGGTAGGGCATTTGCCTTGCACACGGCCAACCCGGGTTCGATTCCCAGCAACCCATATGGTCCCCCAGGCACCGCCAGGGGTGATTCCTGTGTGCAGAGCCAGGAGTAACTCCTGAGCATCGCCGGGTGTGACCAAAAAAGCAAGAGCAAAAAAAAAAAAAAAAATACAGAATCAACCTATGCTCTTTACAAGAGATTCACTTCAGATTTAAGGATAGGTAAAGGCTGAAAGTGAGGGAATAGAACGTTAAAACCTATGCAAGGGGTAATAACCCAACAGGCAAAATAGATTTTAAATGGAAAACTCACAATAGACTAAAAAGAATTATAAAATGATTTAAAAACTCATTCGCCAAGAACATATACTCTATATAAATATGTATGCAATAAGTTTCAGAATTCCTAAATATACACCCAGAAAATCTGGACAGAGATGAAGAGAGAAACAGCAACACAGTTACAGCATTCCCCTCTTTCATGGACAGGACAGCTAGACACGTACATGATCAACAGGGAAATGAAGACGAACACGGCTACAGGCCAACTGCACCTAACAACAGCAGACAGAGACCCCCTGTCAGGAGTCGCCCCTGAGTACTGTTGGGGAGTGAGCAACAAATAAAAGTAAAAACTAAAAATGGAAAAGGGAAAACTGAGTCCAGGCATAACACTAGACTCTTTTTTGAGAACTGCATATCCTTCATTGTAATTGGAGCTAACTTCAGATGTGGAATGGTAATAGGATATGGAAAGAAATAGGAGTAAGATCATATCTATATTTACATGCAAGACTGGGGGTTCAAATGCCACATTAAAATTCACAAGAAATTATTAAAGGAACCTGGAGTCAAACTCAAGTGAAAAAGAATTCATGACCTCTTAACCATCACACTCTATTGCCTCAGATTGCTCAAGTATATTGTAATGAGATAAATCAATCCTACATGTCGTGACTGTGATTGATTGTGATGAGACATGCTACTTCACTGCGTGCCTGCTATATATTACGTGCCCAACAAATTACGTATTTCTAAAAAAGTTCATTAAAGGAATTTAAATAGACTCATGAATAACAGATTCGCAATTTAGGAAGTTAGCAGCTCTATGCAGGAAAATGGCAGAGAACATTCTACCGTACTCCCAGATGGTAAAGGGATTAGTTTAGAGGCAAGGTTTGTTGAATTAAGAACCGAAAGAGATAGTCAATGGGTACGGTAATTGCCCTGTATGCATCTGACCAGGTTTGGTCCCCAGTATTCCATATCGTCCCCCAAGCACTGACAGGACTGATCCCTAAGTTTTGAGCCAGGGTTAAGGCCTGAACACTGATGGGTCTCTTCTTTCTTTCTCAGTAGAACTAGAATGGAATGGCTAGATCACATTTGAACTTTTTTGCTTTTTGGGTCACACCTAGCAATGCACAGGGGTTATTCCTGGCTCTGCACTCAGGAATCACCCCTGGCAGTGCTCAGAGGACCATGTGGGATGCTGGGAATCGAACCCAGATCGGCCGCATGCAAGGCAAACGCCCTACCCACTGTACTATTACTCCAGCCCTGACATTTGAAATTTTTTTTAGGAACCTCTATATTGTTTTTCTATAATAGCTGCAATATTTTACACCCACCCCCAGTACACAAAGGTCCCAATTTCTCCACTTAAATACCAGCACATTATTTTCTGGGTTTTGTTTACATAGCAGCCATGGTCATGGATGTGAGGTTGTATCTTGTTATGATTTTGAGTTCTAGTGAATTTTTCATTTCTTCTATTATGATTTTCAGCTATGGTATTGTGATTCGGTCCATTTTTGTTTTCCACTTCTTTACTGCTGTTTCCTTTTGGCTTATACATGCTGAACACAAGACTTGCTTCAGAGTAATGAAAACACAGTCTCCATGATCTATGGTTTTAAAATGAATATTGCTATCCTCCATCTAGTAATCCTGCAATATTCAATACATCAAACTGCTTTTAATGACAAATTCCAAGCTCATATTTCTGCACAGTGAGTGATCATCGTACCAAGGGCACCTCTGATGCCTTTCTCAGCGTCTCTTCAGCCCGAGATCACAGGAGACAACTTGGCTCCTGCTCTGATAGCTTCTGGAAGCTCCACTTCATGAGTTTTCTTCCCTCTACTTCTGTTCTCTCCATTTCATCATCCTTTTCAGCTCCTCAATGTCCCTCCAGTTCCCGGAAGCCCTCAGGGTGGTGGCTCTGATGGTGTTACTGATGCCACTGAGCAATCCTGTGGTCCAGGTACATGCTGCCCAGGTAAGGCCCGTGGCAGCATCACTAGCGTCTTCCCCTTTAAGAGACCAGACTCTGAGACTGTGGGGCAGGTGGAGGGGTGGGGGTGCTCCTGCTCTAGCCCAAGGAGGCCTGAGCCTTTTGGACTTGGGGCCTTGGAAGAGAGGAGTGTGGGAAGAGAGGAAGCAGGAACAAGATTTGAATGATACTGAATAAAGTCCAGTGCTAGGCTGGGAGAGGTCGTGCCAGGGTCCACCAAGAAGAGTTGATCTGTGAGATGGTGAACAATGGTGGGAGGGGTCAGGAAATCCCGGGCAGGGGGTCAACAGGGTGGAGAGGGTGCATGTGATGGTGGGAGAGAGACAGGTGGACTGAGATCAAGGGAAGGAGGCGATGGAAGGCAGGAGGAAGGGGTAAGGGCTGGTGAGGGGGCAGCCAGCGCAGAACACAGGCACAAGAGAACCGACTGCTGGGGAAGAGCTGGAGAGGGGGGCCTGAGTCCAGAGGGCAGGGCGGTCCACAGCTGCCTCCAACGGTCTGATGCTTAGATGCTTCCCAGCCCACGTGGCCTCCAGCCTCAAAGGGCAGCAGAGAAAAGGATTGAGAAGCCAGCCTGGGGCATGAAGGGGTCCCTCGGGGGATGCTCCTGGTTGAGCAGAGACAGATGTGCTTCAAGAAACATCCCTGGGGGGTTGGAGTGATAGTACAGCAGGCTGGGCGTTTGCCTTGCATGTGGCAGACCCAGGTTTGATCCTCGGATCTTCGGCATCCCATACAGTCCCCCAAGCACTGCCAGGAGTAATTCCTGCATGCAGAGCCAGGAGGAACCCCTGAACATTGCCAGGTATGACCCAAAAAAAGACAAAAAAAAAGAACCCCTGGAGCTATGATCTATCTTTCTTTCTTTCTTTCTTTCTTTCTTTCTTTCTTTCTTTCTTTCTTTCTTTCTTTCTTTCTTTCTTTCTTTCTTTCTTTCTTTCTTTCTTTTTCTCTCTATTTCTTTTCTCTTTCTCTGC
Organism: Sorex araneus; assembly: GCF_027595985.1. NCBI lineage: Eukaryota > Metazoa > Chordata > Mammalia > Eulipotyphla > Soricidae > Sorex > Sorex araneus. Next base: position 27,747,884 of record NC_073303.1, on the reverse strand, counting down.
TCACTCTTGTATTTAAAAAAAATTTTTTTTTAACTTTATTTAAAAGCACCGTGGTGTGGGGGCTGGAGTGATAGCACAGCGGGTAGGGCGTTTGCCTTGCACGCGGCTGACCCGGGTTCTAATCCCAGCATCCCAGATGGTCCCCTGAGCACCGCCAGGGGTAATTCCTGAGTGCGTGAGCCAGGAATGACCCCTGTGCATTGCCGGGTGTGACCCAAAAAGCAAATAAATAAATAAATAAAATAAAAGCACCGTGGTTTAAAAAGTTGTTCAGGGCTGGAGCAATAGCACAGCGGGTAGGGCGTTTGCCTTGCACGCGGCTTACCCGGGTTCAATTCCCAGCATCCCATATGGTCCCCTGAGCACTGCCAGGGGTAATTCCTGAATGCAGAGCCAGGAGTAAACCCTGTGCATCACCGGGTGTGATCCAAAAAGAAAAAAAAAGTTGTTCATAACACAGTTGCTTGGAGCATTCAGTGACCCAGCACCAGTGTGACTTTCCCTTCACCACTGTCCCCAGTTTCCCATGCACCCGCTCCCCCCAAGCTTTAGCAGATACAAAATAATTGAGGGGAGAAGGGATTAGACCACACCCAACAATGTTCAGGGCTTACTCCTGGCGATGCTGGGGGAACCATATGGGATGCTGGAGATCAAGCTCCGGGTCCACCGCATGCAAGGCAGGCGCCCTCCCTGCTTCTTCTCCCCCCTCCCCCCCCGTGAGCTTCCCTGCGGCCGCCCGCGCTGAGACTTACCTTTGCACCTGCAGAGATGCTGTGAGAGTCGGACCGGAGGCAGCGCGGGGCAGAACCGGTACATCTACAACGATTTCATCAGCTTCGACAGCGGCGTGGGCCAGTAGGTGGCGGTGACCGACTGGGGCAGCCGGACGCCGAGAACTGGCACCGGACGCCGCAGACCCTGCTGCGGGCGCGGGCGGACGGGAAGCGGCTGCGCCGGGCCTTGATCCCGAAGCGCCGAGGTGAGCGCGGGAAGGACTGGTCCAGGGGCCCCCGAGGGCGAGCACCGGATATGAACTGCGCCGAGTGTGAACTGAGATGAGATTGGGGGGGGGGGGGTTGTTGGGGAGTCGAGGACAAAAGATGGGACAGTGGACTTAGAGCTGGTGTTGGCGCCTGCGAACACAGCCGGGGGGCGCAGAGAGGAAACGCGAGGGGAGGACCGCTGTGGGTGAGAAGCTGGGGAGATGAACCCCAGGGATGCACAACAGCAGGGGACAGGGGGATGTACACCAGAGGGTCTATCCACATTTCGCAGCATCGATTGAAGAAACTAACGTTTTCTGTGTGTTTTTTTCAAAGACAGATTCATTCATTTTCAATTGACCACAAATGCCTGTATTTTTTGGGGGGCTTTTTATTCTCTTGGGTTGGATTCTGTGTTGGTAATTAAATAAATAAATAAATAAATAAATAAATAAATAAATAAATAAAGGGGAACATTGTATGGTATTGTTTCCACAATTTATGTGTTTAGTTGCGCTATATTTAGTTTTGTCTTTAACTTATGTATTAGAATTAAATGCTTTTTCCCATATTTAGTATTCTGTGTTTCTATATATATTTTCCTTTTATTACTTTTGCCAATGTCTTTCTTATTCTATCATTTTAGTGTTTAATCTTTTTTGGTTTGGGTTGGGAGGGGCCACACTGGAGGTCCTCAGGGTTTACCTTTGTCTCTGTAGCCAGGGGTCACTCCTGGTGTTGTTTGGCCCACCCTATGTGGTGCCAGAGATTGAATCAGGGTTAGTTGCGTGCCAGGCTAGGGCCCTACCTGCTGTGCTATTGCTCCAATCCCAGTGTTTAATCTCTTTAATTTCAACCTCACAAAGTCTTGTAGCAGGCTGAAGTAATAGAACAGTGGCTAGGGTGTTTGCCTTGCACGCGGCCGATCCAGGTTCAATCCTCAGCATCCCATATGGTCCCCCAAGCACCAGCAGCAGTGATTTCTGAGTGCAGAGCCATGAGTAGCCCCTGAGCATCACTGGGTGTGACCCAAAAAGAAAACAAAAAACTCCTTTAGCATTTCTTTTTTTTTAATAGTTGAGGAGTCTTTCATTTTTTACTTTTTATTTTTTTTTAAGTTCATGAGTTTTTTTTTAATTAAATCATAGTGAGATACACATTTACAAAGTTGTTCATGATTGGGTTTCAGTCATACAATGTTCCAACATCCATCTCTTCACCAGTGTCTATTTCCCACCACCAATGCACCCAGCAAGTCTCTTTATTTCTAAACAAACATCTCTCATGCCATGAGTTCACTGGGAAAGGGCACCAGCAGCTCAGGCTCCTTGCCATTGGTTCTCACAAAGTGTGTTTCTGGGTGGAGCAGATTGGCACTTCAGTTGAACCCAAGTTCCCTTCTCTTTGGCTTCCTGCTTTTTCTGTTCATTTTTCTTCACCCATTTCAGGAAGCTGTCTCAACTCTTAGAGTGCTTAATATGTTCAAGACGAACATTAATTCTCTTGGCAAGAATTTTGCCTTTGACTTGTTTGTTCACAACAATGCCAACAGCTTGCTGGGTACATTGTTAACTCCTCCCATTCTGCCATGGTAACATTTGTGGAGCATTCCTTTTCAGACAGTGCCTATTTTCTTTATGTCTGCGATATCGTCTTTCTTTTTTTCTTTCTTTTCTTTTTTTTAATTTAATGTTTTTATTTTTTTTTTTGTAATGGATCCCCATGAAGTGCAGTTACAGACTTACAAACTTCCGTGGTTACGTTTCAGTCATACAATGCTCAGCACCCATCCCTCCACCAGTGCCCATTCTCCACCACCAATGGTCCCAGTGTGTCCCCCTGCCCACCTCATTCTCCCCACCCTGCTGGCATACCATTTTGCTCTCTGCCTCTCATTTTGGGTGTTGTGGTTTGCAATAGAGGTACTGAGTGGTCATCGTGTTCATTCTATAGTCTATTGTCAGAACACATCTCCCACTGATATCACCTTTCTTATAGATAGCATAAATCGTGGCCAAAGGAGCAGCTCCATGTTTTCTAAAAGATCTAGAGGACATAGAGCGAGTACCCCACCTCTTTCCCTTTGTGTTGGTCATTTTTCTGATTTACTGGAAGATTATGTTTCCGGCTGAAAGGTCCTCTAGCATGTCTTAATAGGTAGGCCGAGCATTAATGAGCTCTCTAAGCATTTGTCTGAGAAAGCCTTTATCTTTCCTTCATTTCTTGAAAGATAGCATTGCCAGGCAGAGCTATTTCAGTTGGCTTTTAAACGCACCCCCCCCCCCAGCACTTTGACTATAGTCTCTCCCTCCTGCAGATGTTTCTGCTGAAAAAGTCTATTAATAATATCAGGGTGGGGGGAGTTTACCCTTATATCTTCAAGTTGCTTTTGTCTTGCTGCTTTCAAAATTATCTCTTTGGTTTTTGACAATTTAATTATAATGTGTCTTAGTATAGGTTTCTTTGGAATCATCTTTTTTTTTCTATTCTTCAAGCGTCCTGCATTTGGATGTCTATTTCCTTCCCTATATTTGTGAAGTTTTTAGCATTATTTGAATTTCAAGTATATTTCTATTCCTTCCCTCTATCTCTCTCTCATCTTCTAAATCTCCCATAATGTGTATTCTCATGCATTTGGTTGTGCCACATGTCCCTTAAGTTATGTCATACTTTGTCATCATCTTTCAGCTCTTCTGATGAAATACTTATCAATGAAATGAATTTTATTTGGTTGGTTTGGGGTTTTTTTGTTTGGGGGCAATGCTTAATCATTACTCCTGGCTCTGTGCTCAGAGATATGGGACTTGGGGGACCATATGCAGTGCCAGAGATCAAGCCAGGTCAGTGGTGTACAAGGTAAGCACCTTACCTGCTGTACTGTCTCTCTGGCCTTCAATAGACACATCTTTTATTCACCAATTCTGCCTTCTAGTTGACTTAGTCTGTGGTTGAATCCATATATTGAATTTTTTGGTTCAGTTATTGTATTCTTCATCTCGATTTGTTTGGCACTGCCTAGTTCCTTTCTTTGCTGAACATCTCTTTATTCATGCATTGTTCTTCTGACCTCATTCATATTTGGATGCCTTTGTGACAATTATTCTGTTTGTTTCTGTTGACTGAACCACATCTTTAATTATTGCTAGTTTGAGGAGATTTGTCTGGTTCTTTTGTTTGGAATATATTCCCTGCGTTACTTCATTTTTCTTGATTTTTTGTGTTGGTATCTGCATAGACAAAACAATCGCCTCTTGGGCCTGGGAGCATTAATACTACAGAAAAGCATTTGCCTTGAACCTAGCAGACCTGGGTTCGATCCCCCTATCACATATGGTTCCCTGAACCCCACCACAAGTTATCTCTGAGCATAGAGGGAGAGTAAGCCCTGAATACTGCTGGATGTAGCCACCAGGAAAACAACTACAACAAAAATCAAAGTATAGTCTTGCCCTGAAACTCAAACATGAAAGCTTTTGTAACTATCTCGCGGTGATTCAATAAAAAAAAAAAATTTATGTCTTGGGGCTGGAGCAATAGCACAGCGGGTAGGGCGTTTGCCTTGCACGCGGCCGACCCAGGTTTGAATCCCAGCATCCCATATGGTCCCCTGAGCACCGCCAGGAGTAATTCCTGAGTGCAGAGTCAGGAGCAACCCCTGTGCATCGCTGGGTGTGACCCAAAAAGCAAAAAAAAAAAAAAAGCAAGGAATTTTATTGCTAGCTCGAGTGAGGGTCCAAGTTCCCACCAACGCAGTGGCCTCAGGACAAGGACCCCAATTCTAGTTTTCAGCAGATGCTATATAGCATATGGTTACATAAGTCGTATGTACTCTGTGGTTTAATAGTCATTATCTTAGCACACAAGCCCCTGATTCAGCGCATGGTGGCTGGTCGGGCCCACTCTGGGTCCCGAGATTTGTTTTGTGATGATTGTCTCATTTCAGGGAAACTGCAACTGCCCATGCCTGAGACTGGGGTCTACTGATTTTTAAAACTTTTAGCAGCCTGTCATGGTGTTTCCTCTGATTGTGTAGATGGCCCAAGCCTTATTATTTTAAAACATATTCTTTCAATGTTATTTATTGCAGGGGCAATAACTTCCCTGCCCAGCACCTCTCCCTAAAATTTTATCCTTTTCCTTCAACTATTTTGAGGTATTGTGACTTTCAATACTGTTAATGATGGTATTGAAACTGTCTTGAATCAGTGTTGAATCGTTCTGACATCACATTCATCACCAGAGTATTCACTTTTCTCCACCAATACCCTAAAGATTCCTCCTACCTACCACCTCCACCCCCAAGTAAAATTAGTTCTGTAGTCCAACTCTCCAATTCTATTGCTTCTGGACATTAATTGCTCACTTATTCTGTATCTTTATATCTCACATAAGAGAGAGATCATTCTGTACCTGCCCCTTTCCTTCTGACTGACTTGACTCAGCATAAATTATACTCATAAATATATATATATATATATTCTTTCAACAGCATATGGTCCTCCAAGCCGCACCAAGAGTGGCTGAGCACAGAACCAGGAGGAAACCCTGAGTATTGCCCAAAAATCACTGTATCACTGTCATCCCATTGCTCGTCGATTTACTCGAGTGGGAACCAGTAATGCCTCTATTCCTCCCAGCCCTAAAATCTCCCAGAGATTTTAGCAGCCTCTCCTTACTCGTCTTTCCCAATGATTGGAGGGTCATGACCAAAAATAAAAAGGAAAAAGGAAAGAAAAGAAAAATTCCAGTTACTAAATAGGCAATCTGACTCCTTCCAGGGAAAACCAAGAGATCTGGGCTTTATCACTGGAGCAAGATGGCATTGGCGGTAAAGAAGACATGGCTGGGGCTGGAGGAATAGCACAGCGAGAAGACATGGCTGGGGCTGGAGGAACAGCACAGCGGGTAGGGCATTTGCCTTGCACACGGCCGACCCAGGTTCGAATCCCAGCTTCCCATATGATCCCCTGAGCACCGCCAGGGGTGGTTCCTGAGTGTTCCTGAGTGCAGAGCCAGGAGTAACCCCTGTGCATCGCCGGGTGTGACCCGAAAAGCAAAAAAAAAAAAAAAAAAGACATGGCAGCCCATAGGTGCATTCAAAAAGCACTGCCTTGTTCTCTGTGGTCCCTGGAAGACTAGAAAATCCCATGGCCCATCGCAAGAGCAGACAAGTTAGAAGTCAGACCCTCAGTAGCAGTCAGAACAGCTCGAGTGCTGCAGGCTCCTTTCGGGGAGAACCTGGGCACTGTGCGGGGAGCAGGAGAGGGGCCCCAAAAAGCACTCAAGTGTCCCCTTAAAAACTGCCTCTTCTCGGCGCTTGAGCAATAGAAGCGGGTAGGGCGTTTGCCTTGCACGCGGCTGACCCGGGTTCGATTCCCAGCATCCCATATGGTCCCCTGAGCACCGCCAGGGATAATTCCTGACTGCAGAGCCAGGAGTAACCCCTGTGCATCGCCAGGTGTGATCCAAAAAGAAAAAAAAAAAACTGCTTCTTCTGGATCTGTACCCCCAGGGGACTGGCCTGCTAGTTTCCAGGGATTGGGTTTGTCTGTGGGAGGAGAGAATCCCAAACCTCTTCCTCCACCCTCTTGCTGACATCACTCTTAAGGATCTTTTTCAACTAGGAAAATGGCAACATCAGAGCTGCCTGAAACCAGCTGTGAAATCAGCTGTGAAGTAGACTGGGGAAAGTAGGAACCTGAATCTGGAAGTATGATCAGAATCTATTACTAGGGACTGAGGAGAGAGCACAGCTGGTAGGCTGCTTGTCTTACACATGGCTAACCCAAGTTCCATCCCCCAGCACCCTAAATGGTACCAGGGAGACTCGCCAGGAATGATCCCGGAGCACAGAATCAAGAGTAAGTCCTAAACACCTCCAGGTATGACCAAAAAGTAAAACAAAACTGCTACTGCTCCTATGGTTAACAGTCATCATGCTTCATTTAATAAAGTTTTTGAATGTTAAAAAAAAAGTAAAGGTATTTATTTAAAAAAGGAAAATCGACGCTCTCTGCCCAGACAAGATCCAGAGCAGCCACACACAAAAGGGCTCCTCTGCTCTTTAAAGACTATAGTCCTGGAGGTCTACTAACCACTTTTGGCACCCATCGGCTTCTTACTGAAATGCATCTAGACTGTGAACTGAGCTACAACCCCATGCTGCCCCGGGAGGGGAAAGGTTTTTCTCTCTCGACCCTTTCTTTCAACAAGGGTGGTGGCGCCCATGTGGTGACTGCCATCTTCTAGAACCCATTACCCAGAGGTGCGAGCTTGCAGTGACGTGGCGTGTGGGAGATCTTGGGATGGGGGTGTTACCGGCACACTCTCCGCCCAGACGAGATCCGGAGCAGCCGCACACAAAACTGTGAACTGAGCTAAAATATCAGAAATCCAAAACCACGCGCTCGCGACATATATTCTTCATTCTCAGCAATGGAAAATAAATTATTAAATGATGCCTTTTCAGCAGGTTTGATTGTTGGGGGGGGGAATTCTAAATAATAAGAGTTTTCTGTGGAAATATTGAATGTATTCAAAGTATAGAGAGAATAAAGTGAAGATCATTAGCCACACAGGTGGGGGGTAGGAGGGGGGTATACTGGGGTTCTTGGGAGTAGAATATGTGCTACTGGTGAAGGGATGGGGGTCTGATCATTGAGTGACTGAGACTTGAACCTGAAAGCTTTATAACTTTTTTCATGGTGATTCAATAAAAAAATTAAAAATTAAAAAAAAAGGAAAACCAACTCTTGCTAATTTGTTAGCCAGTGCTTTTCAGCCTTTTCTCAACCATTGAACCCTTTCAACCTAGTTTTCCTCCTGTGCACCGCCCTCCACTTGATCTACCAGTTGAACCCCTAATCTTATATCACAGTCTGACATTTATGAGATTTTTTTACCTATGGTCCACTTCTGGAGCCCAGAGTAGTACATATGGCTCGAAGTTGGGAAATACTAATCTAGATAAATGTAATTAAAAGCAGAGATTATAACAATGATGAAAGCAGGGGAAGGGAACAGGGAAAAGCAGAAATTCAAATATTGTTATTGCCTAACAAAATTTGAGAAATAATTGAGCAGAAGTTTTGTGGACATTCAAAAAGGAAGCCTTGGGATGTGACCCTGAGTGGCCGCACACGAGCGGCCTCTTCTCTCCGTTCCTGAACGCCCATGATCCCGAAGGCCCACCAACTACTTTCGGCACCCAGCGGCTTCTTGCAGAAATGCCTCTAGACTGTGAACTAAGCTACGACCCCATGCCGCCCCAAGAGGGGAAAGCCTTTCCTTTCTTCTGGCAGCGGTGTGGTGACTGCTAAACAAAAAGGCCCACTAAACAGAGGTACGAGCTCGCAATGATGTGATTTCTGGCAGAAATTTCTCTGGACTTAATTACTAAAATACCAGAAATCCAAAACCTCATATACTCTTCATTCTCAGCAATGGAAAACAAATTATCAAATGATGCCTTTTCGGCGGGTCTGATTGTTGGGGGGAAATTCCAAATAATAATAGTGAGTGTTCTGTTGAAATATTGAATGTAATCAAAGTAAAGAGAAAGTAAAGTGAAAATCATCAGCCACACAGGCGGGGGGATGGGAGGTATAGTGGGGTTTTTGGTGGTGGAACATGTGCACTGGTGAAGGGATGGGTGTTTGTTTGTTGTATGACTGAGACTTAAGCCTGAAAGCTTTGTAACTTTTCACATGGTGATTCAATAAAAAAATTTTTTTTAAATGGCAGTCTTGGAACCCAGGAGTCCTTTAGCTTTATGAAATGTGTCTCACATTTCAGAGGTTTAACCATTTGATTTCTCACTTAACTTTAACACCTCCAAGAGATTTTTTGTATTACCCAGGCAAAGTATCCAAATATGGAATGCTCTGGGATCTAAAATTATAACCACATCTAGAAGACAGAGATCTTTAAAAAATTAAAAGCACTGGGAAGATGTAATCAATTTAACTAAATATATTAAGCATCTGTTGGTAATGGTGATTGTGCAATAACTCTGTATATCAAAAGTATAAAATAACACTATTGTAAGTCATATTATTTTGATAATAAAATATAAAACACATGTAAAAAATTGTAACCAGCGATCTGGGCAATACTACATGAAGTAAAGCATTTGTCTTACATGTAGCTGATCCAGGTTCCATCCCCAGCATCCCATATGGTCCCCAACCACTTCCAAGAGTGATTCATGAGTACAGAGCCAGGAGTAACCCCTGAGCATAGGCAGATGTGACCCAAAAGATCCAAAAGAAAAAAGGAAGGAAGGAAGGAAGGAAGGAAGGAAGGAAGGAAGGAAGGAAGGAAGGAAGGAAGGAAGGAAGGGAGGGGGAGGGAGGGAGGGGGAGTAAAGGAAAGAAAGAAAGAGAAAGAAAGAAAAGAAAGAAAGAAAGAAAGAAAGAAAGAAAGAAAGAAAGAAAGAAAGAAAGAAAGAAAGAAAGAAAGAAAGAAAGAAAGAAAGAAAGAAAGAAAGAAAAAGAATAGAGATAAGGTATTTGATTCAGGGCCACACCTAGGTGAAGCAGGCACTCCAGCATTTTGAGCTATCTCCCAGACACTTTGGGGATTTTACTTGGGGGGGAGGGGAAGGTCTTTGGCAATGCCAGGGATTTGGTCCAGGGGTCCCACATGTGTCCTACTACTGAGCAACATATCCAGATTATGACTAAATTATTCAGGCCTTAGAAGTTCTGGTTCGGAAATACTCAGACTATTCTCTAGGAGCATATAAACATATTTTTGCCCCCTGAAGGGAAAAAAAGATACTGGAGGCAGAAGTCTAAAAGAAGTTGTAATAAAATAAAATAAGTAACTACACTGTGTGAAGCTAAGTGAGATTCCACATAGGCTCATAACAACCCTCCTGGAAATTGTCTTCTGTCTCACATTTCATTATTACAAGCAAGGCAAATGGCTGTGTCTAAATTCAGTGAGGCAGAAGTGTGTGAAGGTCACAAGCAGTAGGCTGAAGCTCAGAAAGTGACCTCAGAAGGACCCATGAATACACTGTTTAATAAGATCTTTGTCTTCCTCCCAGAGCAAGTCCCACCTTAGATATCTCTATGCACGAGGAACATGGCAGGAAGTCATTCAGATGAACTCCTGGAAAACAGTGGGTGGGCCACTGTGAGTCACAGCTTTATCTGCAGGTGGAAGAACGGTTTCATCTGAGGTCTTCAGGGCATTGCAATGTGGGAATGCCTTTAGCAAGGTCTGGTCTGAGTTCTGGGAGATGGGACAGCAGGGGGGGGTCACTGCACTGACATGCAGGCATCCTTCCCTTTCACCGATGTTTCTTTCCCCTTTCAAAATTATATTTTTTATCATCAGGAAGTAATTCCTGAGTACAGAGCTACTTGAAGTAACCCTTGAGCATCACCGAGTATGGACTCCCCCCCCAAAAAAAACCCCAAAATACTCTGTAAGTATACATAAAATAAGTTATAAATTATGAACTTTTGCAAGTGGAAGTAATAAAAAGACTGAAAAACTCAAGAGTGGTATGAAAGATTCAAAATAGTGGGACCACATTGAAAGTACAGTGGATAGAGCATTTGTCTTGCACACTGCCTGCCTAGTTTGATCCCTGGCATCCTTGAACATGGCCAAGAGTAATTCCTGAACACACCTGGTGTGGCCCAAGAAGGCAAAAAATAATAATAATAATTTAAAATACAAAAATTTTTAAATGAGGCATGAGGTTAGAAACAGGCCAGAGATAGTACAGCGGGTAAGGCACTTGGCTTGCATGTGGCTGACCCAGACTCCATCCCTGCCATCCCATACGGTCCCAAAGCACCACTAGGAATAATTCCTGAGTGCAGAGCTAGGAGTGACCCCTGAGCATCACTGGGTCAGCTCCCTCCACCCTCCCAAAAAAGAAAGGACTAACCATCCTGATATCTTCATAATTAGACACCTAGAAAATAGGATCAATAGTAAAGAAAACCAAAATGTCTTTATATATTTCTAGGCTTTAAAGAAAGATGAAGTCATTCAGCTTTTAAAAAGAGGCTTTGAATAAAAAAAAAAAAAAAAAAAAAGATTTTTTTAACACATAAAAATCTCCTGGATACCAACTCAAAATTTCAAAAATGGAGAAAAATTCCAAACACTTGCGAAGAGAGCAGAGCAGTCTATAAAAGCTCAAAAACACCCATCTTCACAAAGGAAGAATCAGACCGGAAAGAGCTGCAGCGCAGACGGTGGCTACTCGGCGGGTCCTGGTCCTGGGCAGCCCCGAGGCCACTGGAGCACCGCATAGAAAGGACCAGCGTGGCAGGCTCTAGATCCTGAGGTGAATTGAACCCCGTTGGGGGTTGAACGAGGATCTTGGGCAGGAAGCTTGGGACCCCCGACGGGGCCAACTGCCCCGGAAGCAGTTTCCAGGGCCGGCTGACCCGGAAGCAGATTTTTCCCCGCCCCCCCCCCCAGGATGGGCTGCCCCGGAAGCAGTTCCCCAGAGCTTTCAGGCGCTAAAGCGTCGGGCCGCATGTGCTGGTGGAGTTCACGCGCCAGCCCGTGAGCCCGGCCTCAAGCTTCGGGGAACTGGGCCGTGTGGGAAACTGCTGGGTGCTGACAGCTCCACCGCTTGCCACAGCCCAGGTGGAAGCAGGCGAGACCCAGGAGGAAGAGGCTGACTTGGGGGGCCGGGGGCGGGGGGGGGGGAAGAGCCGTTGTGGAAACTTGCCAGCTCGGCGTCACTCAGGGCTGATGCCGACAGGAAGCGCCAGTACCGTCTCTCGGACCAGGGAGACGCCCTGGAGAGCTGTCGCCGAGACGGAAGGGCGCTGGGGGCCCTGTGAGGTCTGCACAGACACTGACCAGCCGGACGCAGCAGCACTGCGTGAGCGTGGGGACTCCAAGTGCTCTTTGGGCAGCCCGGAGCAAACGAGTCAAGAGGACGGGGAAAAGCTACCACAGGGGCTCAGAGGGCTGGCACGAGAGGAGAAGAGGCAAGCCAGGGCGGGATGACACAAGACGGGCAAAATCTGGGAAAGGCTGACGCTGAGACTAGGTGGGGAGGGAGCTCGGTATCAGGGGACACGGGGAGCTTAAGTGACACCAGCTGGAACTGGCTGATGAGCTGAGGAGTAAACCAGCTGCATCACGCCCAGGTGCAGCTGGACAAGCTGAAGAAAACCAGTGTGACCTTCCACATCTGACACAATGGACAGTTTGGCACAATCAGTAACTTTAGGGCCAGAGCCGTAGACGCCCCTGACCCGGATTCCTTCCTCGGTACTACATAGGGTCTCCCAAACCCTGCCAGGCGTGATCCCTGAGCACAGAGGCAGGAGTAAGCCCTAAGCACAGCTGAGTGTGGCCCGAGAACAAAAAAGAAAAGAAAAATGAAACAAGAATCAGATAGATATTCGTCTTTTTTTTTTTAATCAACGGTATTAATGCCAGGGGAAAATGGGATCTTACTTTCATAGAACTGAAGAAAAGGAACTTTTAAATTCTATCAAGTGGTTCATTTCAATACCACATCCTCAAAGACATCAACTAGATGCTTTGTTATTCAAAGAATCACTTTTTAAATGCTTTTAGGGAAAAAAAAAAACCTCAGAAGAAACCTAGCCGAGAGGATGCTACAAAATGTGTGGAAAATAAGAAATGCCAAATAATTTAATAAAGTTTGTTATCTTTAAAAGCCAAGACTAAACTTTTATCTAAAACTAAACTTTTTTTTTCTTTTTGGGTCACACCCAGCGATGCACAGGGGTTACTCCTGGCTCTGCACTTAGGAATTACTCCTGGTAGTACTCAGGGGACCATATGGGATGCTGGGGATCGAACCTGGGTTGGTGGCATGCAAGGCCTTATCCATGTGTCTTACCCACTGTGCTATTGCTCCAGCTCCAAGACTAAACTTTTAAGACTAAACTTTTATTTATTTTTTTTATTTTGTTGAATCACCGTGAGGTAGTTACAAAGCTTTCATGTTTAAGATTTAGCCATATAATGATCAAACACCCATCCCTCCTCCATTGTACATTTTCCACTGACAATGTTCCCAGTATCCTCCCCCCCCCATCCCAATCATCACCCTGCATATTTGGCAGATAATTTACCCAATATTCTCTCTCTCTCTCTCTCTCTCTCTCTGCTTTTGGGCATTATGTTTTGCTCGAATTTTCCCACCACCATTCAAGCCTACCTGCCAGGGGCAGAAGCTAGATAATTTATTTTCTATTGCTCATTTTGAATATCATGAGAGATCACACAGCAGCAAAAGTGGCCACATGCTTCTGGAATTCTAGGTTGTAAATGGTTGGGTTCCAGAGACATTTCTGTAGGGCACTAATCCATTTTAGGATTCAGTTGAGAGTCTCTGGACCAGGGCTGTTGGTGCGCTCAAGATGGCGCCTGGGGGGCTGGGGCAATAGCACAGCAGGTAGGGCATTTGCCTTGTGTGCGGCCGACCAGGGTTTGATTCCCAGCATCCCATATGGTCCCCTGAGCACTGCCAGGAGTAATTCCTGAGTGCAAAGTCAGGAGCAACCCCTGTGCGTTGCCTGGTGTGACCCAAAAAGCAAAAAAATAAATAAAATTTAAACATTAAATAAAAAGAAAAGATGGCGCCTGGAAGCAGATTGTGGGCATGATAGCCAGGCCTCTGAGCAGGTGGGAAGCTGGGGAGGGACATCCGGCTCCTCTGCTGCCATGCGGCCTGGAGATTTAGTCCTGGAACCTGCATCCCTGGGCCCTGCTTGTGGAAGCTCTTGGTCACCAGGATTCCATCTGGAATAGGTGGGGAGAGCACACCTGCTCCACCTAGGGTGACCCGGTGAAATTGGCTCTTGTATGGGGCCCGGAGCTGTGGTGTCTTCTGGGACTCGCTGCTGTGTCCAGACTAAACATTTTTTTTTTAAATGTAGGAGTACTGCTATTTATTCAGCCATTGATTAAGCTGATTTAATTGGGCATGAATTCCACATTACTTTTTTATTATTCAGAATGTTGATTTAATTTTATTATTATTTTCCCCTTTTTATTGATTCACCATGCGATACAGTTACAAAGCTTCCATGTTTGAGCTTCGATCATACAATCATCAAATACCGATCCCTTTACCAGTGCACAATTTCCACTACTAAAATCCCCAGTATTGTCCCCCTCCCCTATTCCAACCCTTCCCTTGCCTGTGTGGCAGACAATTTCCCCCATATTCTCTCTCTATTTTGGTTACATTTGATATTTTGACACCAGTCTCACCACCACTCAAACCTGCCAAAAAGGCAATGCTAGACAATTTGTTTTGTATTGCTTGTTATGGATAGAGTATAATGTCCAGGAAATTCTGTGTCATTCTCTTCTGGGAGCTTCAGTTTATAGTCTCTGAGTCTTGGCCGTTGATGAGATTACATGGCGCTGGGGTCAGTTTGTGGGTGTGACTGCCAAGCTACTGGAGAACTGGGTACCTGGGGGAAGGAGGCCCAGTACTGATCCAAGTGGGCTTGAAGATCTCAGTCATGGGCTCCCATATACCTGGGTTTTCCTGCCCATCCATTCTTGGGTAATGTTCATCCCGTCTTGGATGAGGCTCATCATCTCTTCCGAGCATGTGGAAAGTGGCCTTAGACATGGCGGCATTTGGGTTCTGGGGGTTTTCAGCTGCTGGAGTTCTGCTTAGGGCAGGGAGGGAAACTCAACCAGCCCCTCTCCGAGGTACCCCAGAGAAGATAGCCTGATGCAGGATCAGGACATTCTGCAGCATTCTCTTCCGGGAGCTTTAGTTTATAGTCTCTGGGTGTTGACCATTGATGAGATTACATGGGACCAGAGGCAGTTTGTGGGTGTGACTGCCAAGCTATTGGAAAACTGGGGACCAGGGGAGGAGACCCAGTCCCGATCCAAGTGGGCATGGAGATCTCAGTCATGCGCTCCCACTTACCTCTGTGCTACTGGCCCTAACTATCTTTTGATCTCTTTCGAGATTTATGGGTCTCTGAAATATGGCCAATAAATGAGCTTATACAGCTGAGCTGGAGGTGGTTTGTGGGTGTGGCTCCCACATACCTAACCTTTGGCCGTTTAATTTTTTGGTAAACTTGGCCCCAAGTTGTTGGGGTCTGGCCAAGGCATAGCAGCAATTTTGGGGTATCTGGAAGTCTGAAGTCACCATCAGGCTGCTGATGCACTCGCCCTGCAGGTACAGGTTGAGATTAAACTTTTTAAAAGGTAAAAGAGGTGTTAATTTGTCCTCAGACTACAGGAAGAAGGAAAGAAATAGAGTTGAAGGGAGGGAGAGAAGAGATAGATGGGAAGCAACTGGGGTGGGAGGCAGGGGTCAAGGGGATTCAGTACATAGGTAGTATTAAGGAACGATAGAGCTAAACATCCAAACCACAGAATCAACAACACTGAGATCATGAGACCAAACTTTAACAACAGAACTTAAAAAGATGCCTGTCAAGGTGGCAGCCTGGGGGCAGGGAAGTAGGGAGAGAATCTGGGAACACTGGTGGAGGGAAGTTGACACTGATAGTGAGACCAGTACTAGAACATTGAATGTCTAAAATTCAACTATGAATAACTTTGTAAATAACAGTAGTTTATTAAAATTTAATTTTTTCAAATAAAAGGTAAGAAAGGTGTTAAATAAATCAAAACTATAACATAGAAGAGCTGATAGAAACAAAATCACTTTTGGGGGGGCTACCTGGGAAGTAGGATTTAGCCTACCTGTTTTTCAGTCAATAAAGTCAATGTGATTACAATATTAAGACTAGATAGATAAACCATTTTATGGTATAACACTGTACCTTTTAAAACAGTAAATTGGGCCTAACATTTCATAAATGAGGAAATAAATAAGAAGACCTGGGAGATAGCTCACAGGGTTGAGGACATGCTTTACATGTGAGAGGCCTCAGTGCCCAGTACTACATGATCCCCACACAGGAGTGACCCTCCAAACATTGCACTGGGAATAATCCCTGAGAATTACTCAGTTCAGTGTGACCCAACTATCCCCTCAGAAAAAAAAGAAGTAGAAAATGTATAAGAATGAACACACACACACACACACACACACACACACACAATGAAGTGTATTCTTGCCAGTAAGAATGGCATATTTCTTAAAGATTGAAAGCAACCAGTATTGGTAGCGTTGTGGGGGGAAAGGAACCCTCATTAACTGTAGGTAGGAACATCATCTGGTTCAGCCTTTATTTAAAAACAGTACAAAGACTTCTCAAATCACTAAACACAGATTATCTATACGACCCAGTGATTCTACTTCTTGGAATCTACCCGAAGAGCACAAAAAGATTAACTTAAAAAGAGACTTGCACTTCTGTCTCTATTCATTGTGGTGCTATTCATAATAGTCAAGATATAGAAACAAAGGGCTCAACAACAGATGAATGGATAAAAAAAATTGAGGTATGGGCTGGATCGATAGCACAGCGGGTAGGGTGTTTGCCTTGCACGCGGCCAACCCGGGTTCGATTTCTAGCATCCCATATGGTCCCCCCGAGCACCCCCAGGAGTAATTCCTGAGTGCATGAGCCAGGAGTAACCCCTGTGCATCGCCGGGTGTGACCCAAAAAAAGCAAAAAAAAAAAAATTCAGGAATATTCACATAATGGAATACAACTTAGCCATAAGAAAATATCAAATTCTGAAGTTCCCTACAATCTGATGAAACTGCAGGGTATCATGCTGCACAAAGTGAATCAGGGAGAGGAAGACAAAAGAATACCTAGTTATCATCTTACACCACAGAAACTGGCACACATCAATAAGAATAAAAATGACCAGTGCTGGCGTGGATGCGGGGAAAAAGGGACTCTCCTTCATTGTTGGTGGCAATGCCGACTGGTCCAGCCTTTGGGAAAACAATATGGACATTCTTCCAAAAACTAGAAATTGAGCTCCCATATGACCCAGCAATACCACTCCTGGGATTATGTCCCAGAAATGCAAAAAAAAACACAGTAGAAATGACATCTGCACTTACATGTGTATTGCAGCACTGTTCACAATAGGCAGAATCTGAGAAAAAACAGTGCCTGAGTGCCCGAGAACAGGTGACTGGTTAAAAAAGCTTTGTCACTTCTACACAATGCATTAAGCACCTGTTAGAATAGATGAAATCATGAAGTTTGCATATAAGTGGATGGACACGGATAGTATTATGCTAAGTGAAATGAGTCAGAAAGAGAGGGACAGACATAGAATGACTGCACTCATTTGTGGAATATAAAGTAACACAATATGAGACTAACACCTAAGGACAGTAGGGATAAGGGCCAGGAAGATCACTCCACAGTTTGGAAGCCTGCCTCATGTGCTGGGGGAAAAGGCAGTTGGGATGGAGAAGGGACCACTAAGTATATGATAGTTGGAGGGATGTCTCAGCATGGGAGATGTGTGCTGAAAGCAGATTAAGGACCAAACATGATGACCTTTCAGTATCTGTATTGCAAATCATAACACTCCAAATTAGAGAGAGAAAGAAGGAATGTACCTGCCACATTCATGAGATGGGAGTGGTGGGAGGGACACTGGAAACAATGGTGGTGGAAAGTGTGCACTGGTGGAGGGATGGGTGCTGGATCATTGTACAGCTGAAACGTAATCATGAAACTCTGTGACTGTATCTCATGGTGATCCAATAAAGAAAAAAAACTAGTGGTTTCACTCATCTGTGGAGTAAAAATACATATAATATTTATATGTATTAAGGAAATAGACAACAGCCAATAAAATACATATAATAATTATATGTAATAAGGAAATAGACAACAGCCAATGGTAACAGCCCATGTCTGTTAGGTGGGGAATACAGGGATGAGGGGTGGAGGGATGCTGATACACTGGTGGAGGGTGTGGTGTAGCTACATTGTCTGCCTGAAATACTTATATTGATGCTATCATAAATCACAGTGCCAAAATAAAGGGGAAATAATATTAATGTTAACTAATTTTATTTTTAATAAAGTTTTAGTTAAAAGAATATATTCAACATCTTAATCATGTAAAGTTTTGGTAGAATATTAAGAAAAATAAATCGAATGGGTTGAGCAATTTTAAGAGAAGAAATGTTGATTGTGGGAACTGGAGTGATAATATGGTGGAAAGAGCATTTGCCTGGCATGCAGCTGACCCAGATTCGATTCCCAGCATCCCACCTGGTCCCTTGAGCCCACCAGGAGTAATTTCTGAGCGCAGAGACAAGAGTAACCTCTGAGCACTGCCAGGTGTGGCCCAAAAAACAAAAAAAAAAGAGAACAAATACTGATTGTGTTTTCTTTTTCGTGTTTCTTTGGGGGAGAGGGGAACCCACACATAGCTCAGGAAGACCAGGTGGTGCTGGGGATCTAGCCCCGCCCTTTGGGCCAGGTCCCCTCCCAGAGAATATTTCAACAGAATCTAACAACATTTGAGATTAGAGAATAGAAACAGGTGGAAAATCAAGTAATGGAAAAACATTTCAGGCAGATACGAAAGATAGCTAATATAATTGCTAAATAGAAAAAAATGTCTAATATCTGAAAAAATGATATAGTAAAAAAATTAACAAAAGAAAAAATACACTTTTTTGATCCTGATAAGTGCCAAAACAAGTTATTAAAAATGTCAAAAATAATTTGGGAAAATTGCTTTAATGAGTTTCATTATTAAACTGAAGAAAGTTTCTAATAAAATAGCATACATTATGAATAAAAATATGAAAAGAAATAATAGATTCAGAAACTACCATCAAAAACTGCAAAAGAAAAAGAAGAAAAGAAACTATCATCATAACAAATATCCATGAAGTTCAAATGTAAAATTTTAAGTAACAAATGTCAGAAATATGTGGAGCAGACTCTAAACATATAAAATCATGGAAATTGCTCTTGAGCTTACGCTTACAAAATTACTCTTGAATACATATCGCTCTCCCCCAACATCCCTCTAAATTTCTCTCAAAAATTACATCTTTGCTTCAAAAAAAAGGCATTGATTTTTAAAAGCCTTACTAAGAACTGCAGCAAAGAGATCCAAGTAATATGATTTAAAGACCAAAAGAATGAATTCCATAGAGGTTTTTACACCTAATGAAGAATATGTCATACAAATTACTTTCAAAGCCGGACACCCACCAGCCCCTTTGCACGAGTGTTTGCACCTTCCCAGGACTAGCTCCAGGGAGACTTTGACCTGGGTCCCTAAGCTGCTGCTTCAGACCCGTCCGTGTAAGAGAACAGCAATTCCCCAGGTTAGAGGGACAGTGTTTGTCCGTGTTAGGGAGGCAGCGATCACTGTGAAGGGCCTGGCCAGCCTGGGAGTTGGTCTTTGTTCTCTGTTGTTGTTGTTGTTGTTTGTTGTTGTTGTTTTTGTTGTTTGGGGGCCTCATCCAGCAGTTCTCAGGGCTTACTCGTCGTCACTCTGGACTCAGGGATCACTGCTGGCAAGATTCAGGAGACCATACGGGACTCCAGAGATTGAACTCCGGTCAACCATGTGCAAGGCAAGCACCTACTCGCTGCCCCAGCCCTTGGGAGATGTTGTGTTTTTTTGTTTTGTTTTGCTTTGTTTTGTTTTTTAATTGAATCGCCTGAGATACACAGTTACAAAGCTGTTCATGGTTGGGTTTCAGTCATATAATGTTCCAACAAGTATCCCTCCACCAGTGCACATTTCCCACCACCAATGTCCTCATATCCCCAATTATCCCTCCTGCCATTGTCCTCTATGGCAGACACCTTACCTTCTCTCTCTCTCTCTCTCTCTCTCTCTCTCTCTCTCTCTCTCTCTCTCTCTCTCTCTCTCTCTCCTTTTTTGGGTTGGCAATACAGATACTGAGAGGTTATCATGTTTGTTCCTTCAACTGTTTTCAGCAGGGAGCTGTTGAAGAATACAGGCAAACACTCAAGCTTTGGCGTTCATGCAGTTACTCAGAACAGGAAGCAGGATCCAGTCCTTCTCGTCCTCAGTGGCTCTTACACTTCATATAATGGTCTGCTCCGAGCCTGTCTGAAAGGTGACAGAAACTGCTGATTCCTTATTGGGAGTCTGGCCACACCCAAAAGATTCAGAGGCTGTCCTGGTTTTATCTCTAATTGTTCAAGAGTACAGGTAGAATCCAGGGGTGAGGGCGCCCCTCTTCCTGCATCCTCACATCCCTGCACTTTCACTCCCGGATGGTGGTTCTACAGATCATACAGGACCAGGATGGCATCTCTGACACTGTCCCCTGGATTCCTCGTATCCCCTGTGGCCCAGGTCAAAGACCCCATCCCCACGTAAATGTAGATCTTCTTTCTATTCTTGGAGGGCCCAGTGGGAACAGATGGGACTTCCCCCATGGAGGGTCATAGTGTTTGGGGTTCCAATGTTGTCCAGGAGCCAATATTCTCACCAGAGAGGAAAGGAGAACAGGGCACGGTGCATGTCTGTCGGGCACAAGGTTCTCCTAGAGGGGTTATCAGGACACCATCTCAACTTTGACGATGGGAAAAGAGGGGTTATAGGTGGGCTGCCCTGATCTAACCCCAAGATCAGGCTGTATGAGTAGGAGACTAACACACAAGAATAGTAGTATATAATTCCAGGAGGTTGGCTCCATGGCTTGGAAGCTGACCTAACATGATGTGGGAAAGGCAGCCCAGATAGAGAAGGGTAAAGTAAAATGTGATTGGAGAGTCCACACAGGAAGGGAGATACGTGCTGAAAGTAGACTAGAGACTGAACACGATGGCCACTCAATACCCCTATTGAAAACCACAACACCCAAAAGAGGAGAGAGAACAAAATGGAATGCCCTGCCACAGAGTCGGGGTAGGGTGGGGGGGATGACATTGGGGGATTGGGAGAGATACTGGGTTCATTGGTGGTGGAGAATGGACACTGGTGGAGGAATGGGCTCATAAACACTGTATGAGGGAAACACAAGCACGAAAATGTGTAAATCTGTAACTGTACCCTCAAGATGACTCACTAATTAAAAAATAATTTTTTTTAAAAAAAGATCAGGCTGTATAATCAGTGCTCCAGGCAGAGGCTACTCCCACAATCCAGGCAGGACCCCATCTGGGGATCAGTGATGGGCAAAGTGGTGAGAAAGACAACCTGTCAGAAAGGCAGTGACGTCCATAGTAAGAACCGAATCAGAATATATCTGAATAAAGCCAGAGAGGAAGAGAAAAATGGAATTTTGTGTTCTAATCACCAAAAAGACCAGCTGAAGCAAACAGTGAAATTGTTTCTGTTCAAATTCCCTCATCCTAGGACCAGAAAGGTAATACAGATGGCAAGCCACTTGCCTGGCATGCAGCTGACCCCCGTTCAATCCCTGGTATTGGATATGGTCCTTTGAGTCCCATTAGGGGTCGATTCTGAACACAGAGTCAAGAATAGATGCTGAGCACCCACTAAGTGCAGTACCAAACCCCAAAACACTATAGCACTATGTAGCACTATCTTCCCGTTGTTCATCGATTTGCTCAAGCGGGCACCAGTAATGTCTCTATTGTGAAACTTGTTACTGTTTTTGTGTCTGTGTTGCAAGCTATAATGCCCAAAAGTAGAGAGAGAGTATGGGGAATATTGTCTGCCTTAGAGGCAGGGGGAGGGTGGGAAAGGGGGGGGTATACCCGGGATATTGGTGGTGGGGAATGTGCACTGGTGGAAGGATGGGTGTTTGATCATTGTGAGATTGTAACCCAAACATGAAAGCTTGTAACTATCTCACGGTGATTCAGTAAAATTTTAAAAATTAAAAAAAAACTTGTTACTGTTTTTGGCATATAGAATACGTGACGGATAGCTTGCCAGGCTCTGCCATGCGGGCAGAATAATCTTGGTCGTTTACCGGGCTCTCCGAGAAGGGTGGAGGAATCTAACCCAGGTCAGCTGTGTGCAAGGCAAACGCCCTACCCGCTATGCTATCGCTCTGCCCCAACCCCAAAACAATGAATTAAAATTTTCTAACCTGTCCATCTGCATCACTAAAGTGAATCCCACTTCTTCTTCAGGTCAGGTCCCCATAGGTTACTTCCACATCTTCCAGAAATAATAAATAGCACTTGAATATTCATAGTTCATCCACTCAAACTCAATTCTATTATGTCCACTTTGCAGCTAGAGGGAAGGGGACCTTTTCCTGACATTTACCACTCACAGACAAATCAAGGGCAGCTCCGTGGTGAAGCTAGTGTCTGCAGGCAAGAGAAGCAAAGGATAAATCTGGGTCTTCGAGAGCAACAGGGATGCAGAGATGGGACAAGAAGTGATAGGATAGACGGTTCAGAATAAACACAGGAGATGCAGCCCTAGGAGCAGAGGGCATGGAGGGTTTGAGAGTGATGCATCAGAAAGCATAGCTTAGGACTCCTATGGGGTGAAAGAGAGCAGAGCAGTGAATAAATGAGGTGGGTGAAGTGGAAAGATTGAGGGTTCGAATCAGTAAGAGGGATTATACAAATGTTTGCATCCCATTTCCTAAGTCTCTGGGAACAAAAGCATCCCAGTGTGTAGGGCCAAGCCTACCCCCTACCCTAAACTTAACATAACACCCTTCTTTGAACTGGAGCTACCATCTTCCTGCCATTCACCCAAATGACCATGTTGAATGGAAGGAGTGTATACACTTAGAAAACATTTCACTGTCTTTTTGACCTCCTACATGCAGATCTATGATAAAAGAATCGTCCTGTAGGGATGAACTCTGTTCCAAAAGGATGGCCCCCACCATCATTACAGGCAAGACTGGAAGGGGCAGTCTTAGCCAGTACACAATTGGCACTGTTATCAACAA
The DNA here is from genome assembly GCF_027595985.1 of Sorex araneus. Lineage (NCBI taxonomy): Eukaryota > Metazoa > Chordata > Mammalia > Eulipotyphla > Soricidae > Sorex > Sorex araneus. Next base: position 27,725,123 of record NC_073303.1, on the reverse strand, counting down.
ACAAGTAAAAAATCAAGATTCTTGGGGCTGGAGCAATAGCACATCGGGTAGGGCGTCTGTTTTGCATGCGGCCAACCCGGGTTCGATTCCCAGCATCCCATAAGGTCCCCCAAGCACCGCCAGGAGTAATTCCTGAGTGCAGAGCCAGAAGTAACCCCTAAGCATCACTGGGTGCAACCCAAAAAGAAAAAAAAATCAAGATTCTTAAGAGAAACCAGTGCTGGCGTAGATGTGGGAAGAAAGAGACTCTCCTTCATTGTTGGTGAGAATGCTGACTGGTATAGCCTTTTCGGAAAATATGGACATTCCTCAAAAAAAAAAAAACCAGAAATTGAGCTCCCCTTTGACCCAGCAATACCACTTCTAGGAATATACCCTGGGTGCCCAAAAACACACAACAGAAACATCATCTGCACTTCAAAGTTCACTGCAGCACTATTCACAATAGCCAGAATCCAGAAACAACCCAAGTGCCCAAGAACAGATGACTGGATCAAGAGACTATGGTACATCTATAAATGGAGCACTATGCAGATATTAGGAAGAATGAAAGTCATGAAATTTGCTTATAAATGGATGGACATGGAGAGTCTCATGCTGAGTGAAATGAGTTAGAAAGAGAGAGACAGGTATAGAATGACTGCATTCATTTGTGGGATATATAACATATATAACTTATATATAACTCATACTATATATAACTCATACCACATACATAATATGAGACTAGTATCCAAGGCCAGAATAAACAGGGTCCAGGAGGACTGGTCAGTGACTGGAAGTTTGCCCCAAGTGTGTGGGGAGGTGAAGGGCTCTTAGGAAAGAGAAGGGACCAACATGACAGAAATAGTTGGAAAAAAATTATTTTAGACAGGAACTGAGTGTTGAAAGTAGATAAATGCCTTATGGAAATCAAAAGACCCAAAGGAGAGAGAGAGAGAGAGAGAGAGAGAGAGAGAGAGAGAGAGAGAAGTTCCTGCCATAGTGGCAGGTGGCAGGGCAGGAGGGAAACTGGGAAACAGACCATTGATGGTGGCAAAAGTACACTGGTGAAGGGACAAGTGTTGGAACATTATATAACTGAAATCCAATCATGAACAACATTGTAAATGTATAAATCGCTGTGATTTAATAAAAAATATAAAAATAAAACAAATTTGGGGGCTGGAGTGATAGCACAGCAGGTAGGGCATTTGCCTTGCACGCGGCCGACCCCGGTTCTAATCCCAGCATCCCATATGGTCCCCTGAGCACCGCCAGGGGTAATTCCTGAGTGAAGAGCCAGGAGTAACCCCTGTGCATGGCCGGGTGTGACCCCAAAACCAAAATAAATAAATAAATAAAACAAATTTTAATAAACCAAGATTCTTGCCAAGAGAATGAATGGTCAGATTAATGAGCACAGTCAGAATTGAAGGAGCTTCATGAACTGCATGGAGAGATGATCAGAAACAAAGGAAACCCGCAAGAAAGGGACCTGGGTTCAAAGGAAGCGACACTCAGGCAAAGACTTTATGAGAAGCACCCAAAGGAGCTGGGGTGGCTGGAAGCCATTCCTTGGGAATTCAGGGAAGGGGTGGATGAGGGGGATGCCCAAAAGATCTCTAGGCTATTAAGAAAATCAAGTAAACTAAGAGGGAACCAACATATTTGGTTCTTTGGGGCCAAGAGCTCGATGTAGATATCTTCCTACTGAGCTCTCTGCACTGTCAGAACCCAAGTCCAGGCACACATTTCTCTGTTAGACAGAATCATCCAAAACTCCATTCAGCAGCTTGTTCTGAACTCCCTCCCTCTAGGTGAGGCATCTTCCGTTTCTAGGGGGTCAAAGATAGGTCTGTATAGTCTTTTCCACACAGGGATTTGCTTTATAATACGGTTTTTTGTGACTTTAGTTAAGCATGAATTGTATTGATGTTGTAGATCAAAACAGAAATCATATTTGCTTTAGTTGTGTCAAGGTATAGTATGTCATAGAAGGTCAAATTTTATATACTGATCATCATAAAAACTTCTAATTCCCCAAATATATGCAGATTAATGTCTCCTTTCAAAAAATAACAGAACTTGGGGCCGGAGTGATAGCACAGCGGGTAGGGTGTTTGCCTTGCACGAGGCCGACCTGGGTTCGATCCCCGGCATCCCATATGGTCCCCCAAGCACCACCAGGAGTAATTCCTGAGTGAAAAGCCAGGAGTAACCCCTGTGCATTGCTGGGTGTGACCCAAAAAGAAAAAAAAAAACCACAGAACTTTATCAAGCCTTGAACATCATTTTTCTTTCCATTATTTTTTCCTTCCAGTTCCAAGTATTGGAGTCAGGCAAGACACCTCCAGCCTGAATTTCCCCCTTTTTTTTTCTCTTTGGATAACACCTGGCAATGCACAGGGTTACAGGGGTTACTCCTGGCTTTACACTCAGGAATTACTCCTGACTGTGCTTGGGGGATCGTATGGGATTCTGGGAATCGAACCCAGGTTGGCCACGTGCAAGGCAAATGCCCTACCCGCTGTACTCCAAATGCCCTACCCGCTGTATTCCAGCCCCTGAATTCCCCTTTTCTAGCTGACCTTCTTGCACTTGATAACAAAAATTCAGGTGTAGACTTACAGGAGTTTTCCTCATTTTCATCAAAGAAAATCTTATATTAATACAAAAGAAATACACCCTGAAATCCTAGTTATTGCATAAACACAAGGTTAAATTCAAATAATTACTTTTTATTACTACTGCAACTACTGTCTGAATCCTGTTAGCCTTTAGACAATTTTTCAAAAGCTGAATTTAAAATCAGGGACGTAAATGAAAGTATTCTCTTTTTGTTCCTTTGGCTTTTTGTTTTCTTTTTCGAGGGTGGGGGCGTGTAGGCACATGTGGCAGTGCCAAGGGCTTACTTCTGGCTCTGTGCTCAGTCACTCTCAGCAGCGCTGGGGAACCATATGTGGTGCCAGGCAAAAGACTTCTGTAAAGTGTGTTGTTTTGTTTTGTTTTGGGTCACATCTAGCCATGCTCAGGGCTTACTCCTGGATCTGGGCTCGGAGATGACTCTGGAGGGTTTGAGGGGCGGAGGGACCACACGGGGCCTGGGATCAAACCCACCTCACGTGTGTGCCAGGCGAGGGCCTTAGCCACTGTACTACGTCTCCATACCCTGTTCTGTAAAATGTTTTTGTTTTCAGTATAAGAAATTACACATTCGCTATTCTGTGACATTTCTAGTAGAGATTAGAGATATTCCATCTGTCAGCACCCAAAAGAGAAAGAGAAGTTATAAGCTGATGTATCCAGTCAATCACCCTGGTTAAAAGAGATGCAGGTCCACTTGATGTCCCCGATTTTCACATCCAAAGAGTCTAACAATGAACAAACTTCCTGTTGTCTGCACTTCTTACAATGAGGGCACCCTTACTACTGGAGATTTAGGTTTAAAATGTGTAAATAGGGGTGGGGGTGTGGCTCAGCAGTAGAGCACTTGCCTTGCGTGTGTGAGGCCCTGGGTTCATTTCCAGCACTGCTCAGAGAGATCCCTGAGCACCAAAGTGGGAGCAGCCCCTCCACCAGGTGTAACCCCAGAAATCTAAAATAAAAAGAAGTGCAATTAAGAAAATAGAATGCCTGAATGGTTAATATTCTATTGATTTGTGGTTTTAAAAAATCATTTTTTTTCTTTTTGGGTCACACCTGGTAATGCACAGGGGTCACTCCTGGTTCTGCACTTAGGAATTATACCCCTGGTGGTGCTCAGGGGACCATATGGGATGCTGGGAATCGAACCCAGGTCGGCCGCGTGCAAGGCAAATGCCCTACCCGCTATCACTTAAGCCCCCCATTTGTTTTTTAACCCATCCTGATTGCTTAACTTAGTTTCAAAGTCGGTGGGTCCCCGAGGGTGGCTTATGTGAGGTGAAGAGGAGGGAGGTGGTCACTTTCTCCTGATCCACCTCTGCCACCCAGGGACCAGCTGGGCAGGCTAGTTCTGGCAAAGTCTGTGATGAGCCTCTACGTGGCACAGGCCAGCCCCACTAGGTAGCTGTCAAGCCACACTTGGTCTGTACGGCATGGGAGTTAACCCTCAGCACCTAATTTCTCAGGGAGCTATGAACTCAGGCTGGAGTGAGGAACTGCTCTTTGCAGGAAAGGAAAAGCCAGTCCGAGGCCTTCCCCAGGCCTTATGCGTCCTTGTCTTTCTCACAGAAAAGAATTTCAGGAGGAGACGTGCAGTGAAGTAAAACCAGGTTTTATTTGGAAGCTTTTAAGGAAAGGGAAAGAGGGAGAGCAAGAGTGAGTGAGAGAGAGAGAGAGAGAGAGAGAGAGAGAGAGAGAGAGAGAGAGAGAGAAAGAGAGGAGAGAGAACAAGAACTTCTTCAAAGGCAGAGTGCCCCACTACACACTTCAAGAGGGGACATGCATGTACTGGGGGACACATGTGTTGGGGCACGGCAAGTTCTTGGAGACAGGGACACAAACAGCACATGGGCTCAGGCAACATATTTTCTGAAAGGCATGCACTTTCTTTGTTGAAGTTGGCTTTTCTAGGATTTTTTTCCCAAACTGCCCCACGTGGGGCTTTCTAGCTAATGGTCGTTGCTAGGGTGGTTGCCAACAGGGGTACAGTTGGGATGGTCTTCTTTGAAAATTCCTTTCTTGACTTTGTTCCTGCTGGGTCTTCTCTTGAAGGATGGGTCCAGCCTTCCCTGGTCTGGGCTAACCAGGTAAAGGTCTTAGTTACTGTAGCCACAAGGTGGGTCCTGATGGTCTTAGGACTAGTTGGATTTCCTGGTCCCCAGGAATTCCATTCCCTGATCTACCTGCCTACATCAGTTTCACTGTTCAGGTATCTCATGTGATACCTCTGCTTAGAAAGCAAAACCAAAATGTTCATTTAAAGTTTGACAAGGAGACAAAAATCTCTCTGATTTTTTTGTTTGACCAAGAATTCCTCCGAACATCGGACCATACCAGCAAGGTACAGTCAGAGTTGCAGGAGTTCAGAACAATCTGACTGGGGAAAACCGAACACTAACAAAACTTTTAGAAACAGAATTTATTCACACCAGGCAGCCGCAGTCCAGCTCTTGCTCTTCAGACTAAACTCAGAACAAAGGCAAAGCAGGATGTTTGCACTTTCCAGCTCAGAAAGAATGTGCCCTTCGGCGTCTGTACAAAGTTTGAGGCCAGAGGGGACCAGAATGATTTGACAGTAAGTTCAGCACTTGCCTTGCATGCCGCCAAGTCGGGTTGATTCCCAGCATCCTATAGGATGGATGCCCCCCAAGCAACGCCAGGAGTAATTTCTGAGTGCAGAGCCAGGAGTAACCCCTGAGCACCACTGGATGTGACCCCAAAACAAACAACAACAACAACAACAAAAACCCACCAAAGTTAAAGGTCAGAGAGTGATGGCCTGGGGGAACGGGGGAGGAAGAAGACTGAAGGTTGCGGATTCTGTGAAAAAGCCCAGTAAGGGGAACAAATGGCTGAGGACATACAGGAAGCAGAATCCAGTGATGAAGGCCTGAGGGGAGGCTTCTGGCAGTTGGCCTCAGTCGGAATGTCCCTGGGCCCCCCACAACAGAACCTGTGAGTTAACTCAGAATCCAGATCACTGAATCAGACTGGAAGCTTGGCTGTTGTGGGTGGAAGTTTGTCTTAAGGAAATAAGGGAGGCAGATAATTTTCTTTTCTTTCTTTTGTTTCTTTGTTTAGGGACCATACCCAGAGGTGCTGTATAATGCTGGAGATCAAGCTAGCCCTTTAGCTATCGCCTTGCCCCTTTTTTAAATGATTTTATTCTTTATTAAAGTCAAGTTGTATTCCATAGCATACATGCACTAGTTTCGTTATTGCAGCATCCTTTGTGGAACATTTGCATTGTTTCCATGTTTTGATTAGTGAAAACAGTACTGAAATGAACATAGGAGAGAAAAAGTCTTCTCTGAATAGAATTTTGGGGCCCTCAGAATAGATGGCACTAAATGGAATTGCTGTGTTGCATAAAGCTCAAATTTTTTTTTCTTTTTGGGTCACACCCGGCCATGCACAGGGCTTACTCTTGGCTCTGCACTCAGGAATTACTCCTGGCGGTGCTCAGGGGACCATATGGGATGCTGGGATTTGAACCTGGGTCAGTCACGTGCAAGGCAAACGCCCTACTCCAGCCCCCATAAAGCTCAATTTTGAGGGCTTTCCCTTTGTTTGTTTTGAAGTATCTATACTACTTTTCAAAATGGTTGAAAGAATGTGTTGATATCCCTATCAGCACTGGATAAGGGGTTCTATGCCCCCCACTTACATTTCTGTCTTGATTATTATGGTTCTTTATATGTTTGCAAATCTGTCTAGTGTGAAACGACCTCTTATTGTGGTTTTCATTTGCAGTTCCCTTGTGATAAAAGATGCAGAGCACACTTTTTAAGAGAATCACCATGAGATACTATTGCAAAGCTTTCATGATTGAGTTTCAGTCATTCAATGATCAAACACCCATTCCTCCACCAGTGTACATTTTTCATCATCAATTTTCCAGTATCCCTCCCACTACCACCACCGCATCCGACTGCTACCTCTTTGGCAGGCAGTGTCCTTAGTACTCTCTCTCTCTCTCCTTTGGGACATTATGGCTTTCAATACAGATCCTGAGAGGCCATCATGTTTGGTTCTTGAATACTACGCAGCTGTTAGAAAAGATGAAGTCACGAAATTTGCATATAAGTGGATCAACATGGAAAGTATCATGTTAAGTGAAATGAGTCAGAAATAGAGAGACAGACATAGAAAGATCGCACTCATCTGTGGAATATAAAATAACAGAGTGGGAGACTAACACCCAAGAGCAGTAGAGATAAGAACCAGGAGGTCTGCCCCACAGCTTGGAAACTGGCCTCACATGCTGGGGGAAAGGCAGCTCAGATAGAGAAGGGAACACCTAGTAGAGGATGTTGGGAGGACCCATTCATGTTGAAAGACGCGAGCTGAAAGTAGACTACAGACTGAACATGAAGGCCCCTTTTTATTGGACACTGTAGGGAATTAAAACTGCTCTGAGTGAGAATGTACTCTTCTGAGAAATGTTCAAAGGTCTTTGAGGAAAGACTATTCATTGCAAAGAATGTGAATCTAGATCGCTCTTTAGGGCCCGGGAGACAGCTCCAAGGGTGGGGGCACGTGTTTTGCATGCGAGAAGGCCTGTGTTCAATGTTCAACCCTAACCACCTCTTGGTTCCCTAAGCACCACATCAGGTGCGACCCAAAAACAAATAAAAGAAAATCTATTTTATTTTAAAACTGTTCCCTATTGTTTAGGTAACATGGTTATAGTAATGCTGAAGTTTATAGTGTTGATGGTACAAAGACCCTGTACCCGCCCACCACCACCGCCACCACCACCACGGTCCTTAATTATTGTTCATAGCTAGAGAATATTGGGGCTGGAGCGATAGCACAGCGGGTAGGGCGTTTGCCTTGCACGCGGCCGACCCGGGTTCAAATCCCAGCATCCCATATGGTCCCCTGAACACTGCCAGGAGTAATTCCTGAGTGTAGAACCAGGAGTAACCCCTGTGCATCGCCCCTTTAGCGGCAGCCATGAAAAGATGCTAATCATTGGTCTGGAACTAAATAAACACTAATTATATATATTTTTATGGGATGTGCCCCAAAAAGCAAAAAAATAAATAAATAAATAAAGCTAGAGAACATTAAATAAGGTCACATCTCCGCCTAGTGGCCAATAGCGGAATCTGGACTTGAATCGAATAAAGGATTTTCCAGTTCGGGACCACTCCAACATTCTCCCCCCACCCCCACCCCACCCCTCTCTCTCTCCACCTTCCACATGCCTGGCATGAGCTCTCCCACTGAGCCACATCCTTAGCCCTACTCCAACACTGGGGCAGGGGACACTTTCCTGGCGGTGCTCAGGGAGCCATACACAGTGCCAGGGACATGAAACAGGACTGGCCACTGTACGAACTCTCCTGTCCCCTGTTCCAACATTTTTAAGAGAAAAAGTTAGGAGGAAAGTTAGCCCAGGAAAGTCAAAATGACAACGACCAGGCGTAGGAGGGTGGACAGCGATGCCACTTGTGTGGTTTGGCTCTGCCTTTAGCGGCAGCCATGAAAAGATGCTAATCATTGGTCTGGAACTAAATAAACACTAATTATATATATTTTTATGGGAGTAACATACCATGTCGTTTTGTAACATTATCTAGGTTTCAGGTGTACATCATTATAGATCGCCATCAAGATATTGTATGTTCTGTTCACCACTCAAAGTCTAATTCCATCCATCCCCAGACAATTGACCCTTCCACTCAGCTTACCCGCCACCCCACTCTCCTGCCCTTACAAGAACCACTGGTTTTGTATTACAGTGAAAGCAGCTTTTTCTTTTTCTCTCTCTCTTTTTTTCCTCTTTTTTCTTTTCAGCAGAGGGCCTCACCCGATTGCTCAGGAATCACTCCTGGCAGGGCTCATGAGACCGGTGGGGTACTGGGTGGGCCCTGATCAAGAGAATCACCCTAACCACTGCACTATCTCTCAGGTCCCTGAAGTGGTGTTATCTAGCCTGGGGCCACATGGTCTCTTGTGGACCTCCAGAATATTCCAAGAAGACCACTGGTAAAAATCATGTAAATGGTGGGGCCAGGATGATAGAACAGCAGGTAGGGCATTTGCCTTGCACACAGCCAACCTGGGTTTGATCCCCAGCATCCCATTTGGTCCCTTGAGCACTGCCAGGAGTAATTCCTGAGTGCAGAGCCAGGAGTAGGCCTGAGCATCACCAGATGTGGCCCCCCTTGCAAAAAAATCATGTAAATGAGAAACCATGACATTAAACTAGGGGGCAAACTCGTCCAATGGGGCAAACTCGTCCAATCGGACAGGGGTAGGGTGAGGGTGGGTGCACAGGACGGAAATAGGTCAGAAAAAGACAAAGAGGCAGTCTAAAGGCTTGTTCTTGGTATGTTTTATTCATCTGATTTTTTTTTCTTTAGGTACCACATATGAATCCAATCACATGACTTTCGTCTTCCTCCCGACTTTTCACTAAGCATAGTATTCCTTAAGCCCAGTTATGTTGCTGCCAGTGGCAAAAGTCTTTTTTTTCCCCTTACAACTGAGTTTTAACAATATTTTTAAAATAATTTGGGCAGAGGATAGAGAGGTCAGAGCCATAGTACAGCGGTTAGGGCGTGTGCCTTACACGAGGCTGACCAGATGGGTCGCCAGTATCCCATCTGGTTCCTCAAGCACCACCAGGAATGATTCCTGAGTGCAGAGCCAGGAGTAATCCCCGAGCATTGCCAGATGTGTCCCTAAAGTCATAAAAATAAAAAGTAATCAAGAGGCCAGGGCAATATACAGCTGGCAGGGCACTTGCCTTGCACACGCCAGCCCAGGAATCACCACATACCATCCCCTGAGCTTTGCCAGCAAGGAACCCTACGCGCAGAGCCAACAGTGCCAGGTTGGCCCCCAGACCAAATAATAGTAGTAGTAATAGTAATAATAAAATAGAGTGAAGTCAGAGCAACAGCAGGCAAATCTTCAGCATCCACTCTGGGAAGAAGCTTGGTCTGGACTCTCAATGTCCATCAAGTGAATGCAATGATCTGAAAGTGTCTGAGAAGCATCTCACGAAACCTTCTATCCCCACATCCTTCCGTGTGAGTGGTTCAATGGACAAGTCTAAGAGACGCAGGTCCAAACTTGGGCTGAAGTATTCATTGAATTTTTAATTATTCAAATCTTTACTATTTGTGGCCAGAGCAATAGTATAGTGGGCAGGACACTTGCCTTGTACACAGCCAACCCAGGTTTGATCCCTGGTACCCCATCTAGGCCCACCAAGGAGTGATTCCTGAGTACAGAGCCAGAAGTAAGCCCTGAGCACCACTGGGTGTGGCACAAAAACCAAACCGAACCAAAAAATATATTATTATAGCCTCAAGTGACTGATGGCTACCATACTGAAGTGTGGCTTAGCTCTGCAGACAGAAATGAGTTCAGTCTTTCTCTGAAATAAATGTCGACCCTCTAAGATAAACGAAAGGCCTACATTTTAATGGAGTTGGTAGGGGGTTTTTTGTTTGTTTTTTGTTTTTGTTTTTGTTTTGTTTTGTTGAGGGGGGTACACTTGGGAGTGCTCAGGGTTTACTCCTGTCTCTGAATTCAGGGATAACTCCTGGCAAGTTCTGGGTACCACATAAGATGCCTGAGACTGAACCCAGATCAGCCAACTGCATGCCAGGCAAGCGCCCTACCCTCTGTACTCTTGCTCCAGTCCCCTTGCTGGAGTTTTCAGTGGAGTTAGGATCACCAGGAGAAACTTCCAGGGAATTGAAAAATGAAAAATAATTTGAGAAACCAGGGGCGATGGAGATAAAATGACCTAGCGGGTCACAACTCACTGGATTTGAGGATATGACAGACTCTCTCACACATAGCAAGTTCACCAGCAAGTTGGTAAAACTACAAAAGAGGTTATGAAAGCATGAATATTTTTCCCGTTCTAGCAGACATAGCAGCTACAGTCCGAGAGAAATATTCTTGGCAAACCCTCACTCGCAGAGTTTTAAAGTGCTGGGACCCCCGCCAAAGGGAATCACCAAGGCAAAGGGCTTATAAACTTTAAGAACGCATCTCTCTGAGCACACAGGAAAGGGCGCCCCTCGACACACTTCTTTTGATCCACCCCCTGATTTTAAAGAGCTTTGCCCTAAAGATTGTGCCAGATCCTCTCACAAGAAGCCCCCTGGAACTGGGACATTCCACATTCTAATGTGGACAAAGGACAATCGTGCCTGTGTCACTGGGGGACAGAATCAATACCAACTTTCATTAGAAAAAAAAAATCTAATATAATAAGGAGGGTATTTTGAATGTAGATACAACTGGAGGGAAATGTCTGTAAGGTGATTGTTTACAATAACATGAAGACAGAAAAAACAAAAATAGTGTCTGGTGATTTTTCCTACATGCGGTATGTTCTTTAACATTCTGGGAAATGGCAAAGCTCCCACTTTGAAATGCTAACATTCTTCTTCCCCAGGGGCTGGAGCAACAGCACAGCGGGTAGGGCGTTTGCCTTGCACGAGGCCGACCCGAGTTCGAATCCCAGCATCCCATATGGTTCCCCAAGCATAGCCAGGAGTAACTCCTGAGTGCATGAGCCAGGAGTAACCCCTGTGTATCACAGGGTGTAACCCAAAAACAAACAAACAAAAATTCTTCCCCAGCCAAAAAAATAATTTTTTTTTCAGAAGAACATGTAAAACAACTACTATGACAGAACAGTTGGAGAAACTAGAGAAAACTCATCCCACCTTTAGGTTCATTTTGGCCAATCAAAATGTAGGTGGGCCTTGTATATTCATTGTGAACGACACAATACTAAGAAGAGCTAATGAGGGGGGACCATGTAGCGCTAGGAATCAAACCCACAGTTTGTTCCAACCCTTTGGGCCATCTCCCTGGTCCGTGATTACTTTTTTGTTGTTGTTTTTGGTTTTCATTTTTGGGTCACACCCAGAGATGCACAGGGTTACTTCCTGACTCTGTGCTCTGGGGTAATTCCTGGCAGGCTCAGGGGACCATATGGGATGCCGGGAATCGAACCCAGCTGCATGCAAGGCAAACACTCTACCCATTGTGCTATCACTCCAGCCCCAGAACAGTCAGTTCTTAAGTAACGTTTACTAGGTACCTCTCCTAACTACTTTACATGGACTCATCTAATTATTAAAAAAAAAAAAATTGAGGTGATCAATACCCTACCCATCCCATTTCCTTAGCAAAGGGTCTTGTTCATCAGTCCCTGATAGGAACTCATGCAGGCCTGGGTGAATGTCTTCTTTCCAGCACCAACTATTACATTCACCACCAGCAGTTTGCTCTCACTTAGCTGCCCCAAGTCACATTCACCCTACTGCCATAGGCAATGATCTCTTCCACCTTGAAGTGTGCTCCAGTAAAGCAGAATTTAGATGGCTGGCCTCTAATAATATATCCTAGCATTAAAACTGCTCACTAAGGACACATTTACAAGCGGAGACTTGGAAACAATTGTCCCATGAAGAATTTTTTTTGATAGTGGCAGAAATGTCTATCCTCAAGATTGTTGTGTCAAACACCATGAATATGTTTAACAAAACTCATAACATAGCTAAGAAGGATGAGTTTTACTACATATACTGTCACTGTCACTGTCGTCCCATTGCTCATTGATTTGTTCGAGCGGGCACCAGTAATGTCTCTCATCGTGAGACCTATTGTTACTGTTTTTGGCATATCGAATATGCCACGGGTAGCCTGTCAGTCTCTGCCGTGTGGGCGCAATACTCTCGGTAGCTTGCTGGGCTCTCCGAGAGGGGTGGAAGAATCGAACACAGACAGGTCAGCCGCATGAAAGGCAAACGCCGTACTGCTGTGCTATCGCTCGAGCCCACTACTACATATAAATTAACTTAATTTTTTTTTTTTTTTTTTGCTTTTTGGGTCACACCCAGCAATGCTCAGTCAGGGGTTACTCCTGCCTCTGCACTCAGGAGTTACTCCCGGTGGTGTTCAGGAGACCATATGAGATGCTGGGAATAGAACCCAGGTCAGCCACGCTCAAGGCAAACTCCCTACCCCGCTGTACTATCTCTCCAGCCCCAAATTAACTTAATTTAAAAAAAAAGAAATTGTGGACTCAAAAATGAATCTCGGAAGAGAGCAGCACGCTGCAGTGACATCTTCGGACCCTGTGCAGGGCTGATTTCACCAGGATGCCTCAGCAGGCGTAGTCCCTCTGCCTGCCCCAGATGAATCCCGGCAGCCACAAACCTCCAGAACCCAATCAAAAATCCCAGGTATGCGGGACCAGTGACTGAAAACTCCAGACCTCACAGAGCTGGAAATGGGCCACCTTTTCCCATATCCCCACCCTTTGGTGTCCTGGCAGTCACTCCCACAAACTGCCTCCAGGCACCATTTAAGCACATTAACAGCCATGATCCAGAGACTCACAAAGGAATCTTGGAAGAGAGCAGCATGCTACAGAGATGTCTCCAGACCCCAATTATTTAAAACTGTAGAATTCCAGGAGTGCACAACCACAAAAGCAGCCATGCAGCACCTCATCTATTCCTAACACTGCACTGTAGCACTGTCGTCCCTTTGTTCATTGATTTGCTCGAGCGGGCACCAGTCACTTCTCCATGGTGAGACTTGTTGTGTGGGGCTGGAGCGATAGCACAGCGGGTAGGGTGATTGCCTAGCATGCGGCCGACCCGGGTTCGATTCCCAGCATTCTATATGGTCCCCCAAGCACTGCTAGGAGTAATTCCTGAGTGTAGAGCCAGGAGTAACCCCTGAGCATCGCTGGATGTGACCCAAAAAGAAAATAAAATTGTTTAGCATCTACCTGTGGGGTATTTGAGTGGTGGTGGGAAAATTCGAAATAACGGTGGTGGGAAGCTATAATGGTAATGGGATTGGTGGTGAAATATTGAATGTAATCAATTATTGTGAACAGCTTAATAAAAATGAAATTGAAAAGTTTTTTTAAATTAATTGTATCCCCTGGGGCTGGAGCAATAGTACAACAGGTAGGGCATTTGCCTTGCACACGACCGACCTGGGTTCGATTCCCAACATCCCATACGGTCCTCTGACCACCACCAGGGGTGATTCCTGACTGCAAAGCCAGGAGTAACCCCTGTGCATTGCCAGGTGTGACCCATAAAGCAAAAAATAAATTGTACCCCAAAACTGTCTTCCCTGATTGATTCTAGAATCCATGGCTGGAGAGCTAGGGAAGCAGGTAGGGTACCTGCCTTGGACATGGCAGCCCCTCCGGTTCCACCGGGAGTGATGCCTGAGTGGAAAGCCAGGAGTTAGCTCTGAGCACAGCTGGGTGTTACCCCGCCCCCACCCCCACCCCCGGGCAGCCATATTTTCTGCCCCAACGACCAATTCCATCTAAAATTAGCTCTGTTGTCCAACTAGCAGGTCTGCCCAGCCAAGGAAGCTGGAGACCGACATTCCACACGCTCCCCGCTGCCATGTGGAAGGCACTGCGGTCTGGCTGGCCCCACGCTCATCCCGACCCCTCCTGTCCCTGCCCAGGCTTCCCTGCAATTAAGGGGTGGCCGTTGTCACCAGATAGAAGCTGGCCCCTGTACTGCCTCTCCTCTTCCACGGAAGTGATATGCAGAGTGGCAGCAGCCTCTCGGCCACGAAGAAGGGAGGGAGGGCACCCTCGGAGGGGGTACAAAGCTGCAGCCTGAACCACTGTTGACATCCTTGAGTGGCCAAAACAACATCAACAGAATTCTTGTGGTATGAGAAACAATGTTTTCTATTTTAGCTACAGTATTCAGACTCTGGGCCTGCTCTTGTAGGTACTTATTTGGAGGGGGGGGGTTGTTTTTGTTTTTGTGTTTTGCTTTTTGGGTCACACCTGGTGATGCACAGGGGTTACTCCTGTCTCTGCACTCAGGAATTACTCCTGGCAGTGCTAGGAGGACCATATGGGATGCTGGGAATCGAACCCGGGTCAACCTCATGCAAGGCAAACACCCTACCCGCTGTGTTATCACTCCAGCCCCTCATAGGCACTTATTTTTTCTTCTCTTTTTGTTTAAAGGGACTCTGAGCCAATCACGGTGCCTCAAATTTAAAAAAAAAAAATTGTTTTCAGTGCTTTCATTTTTGAAAGGTTTTGTGGGGCTAGAGAGCTAGCCGTGCTGGTAAGGTGCTTGCCTTGCAGTCAGCTGACCCAGATTCGAGCCCCAGCACCCCATACGGTTCCCCTGAGCCCTGCCAAGAGCAATCCCTGGATGCTGAGCCAGGAGTAAGCCCTGAGCACAGCTGAGTAAGCCCAGAACAAAACAAACAAAAACTAAGTATTGTGAGCCAGTGTGTGTTTGGCAGGGAGGGTGTTTGGTAGTGGTGGAAAGGGCACCCCTAGCGGTACTCAGGGGGTACTGCTGACTCAGTACTTGGACTTGCCCACTGCAGTGCCCTTAACTATGATGACTGAACCCAGACCTGGCCCCCACAAATCCTGTGCTCAGCCTCTTAGAGCCTCTCTCCAGCTCCTGTGTCTGCAGCCTCCCTCCTGCCGCTGTCTCCGGAGGTGGCCTCAGACCTAGAGGAATTGGTGGCTCTTCTCACCGTCTCTTTGCTTATCTCTTCCAGGTCTCTGAGCAGTTCTCAGACCAAGCTGCCCTTTGGAATTATTTGGGGAGCTTTTGCAAAAGTACTTTGAGGATACCAGGAAGATAGTCCAGTAGGTAGGGTGTTTGTCTTGCACCCCCAGGTTCAAGCACCGGCACTCTATGTGGTTCTCTGAGCATCACCAGGAGTAACCCCTGAGCACAAAGCCAGGAGTAAGTCGTGAGCACCACCAGGTGCAGCCCCCAAATAAAATGTCATTGTCTCTGTCATCCCATTGCTCAACGATTTGCTTGAGCGGGCATCAGTAACATCTCCGTTGTGAGACGTTGTTACTGTTTTGGGCATATTGAATACACCACGGGTAGCTTGCCAGGCTCTGCCGTGCGGGGAGATACTCTCGGTAGCTTGCCAGGCTCTCCAAGAGGGACGGAGAAATCGAACCCGGGTCGGCCACGTACAAGGAAAATGCCCTACCCGCTGTGCTATCACTCCAGTCCCCCAAATAAGCATAGTTTTAAAACTCAATGATAAGCAATAAATCAATCTACCTAAAGTAAATGCAGGGGGGAAGCAGGGGAATTAAATACTAAATAACATCAATTGATCAAGGCAAAATTCAGTTAACAGGAAAGAGGATCAATAAAGTATACAATCTTGGGGCTGGAGTGATAGCACACCAAAGGGGGAAAAAAAGTATACAATCTTCAGTAAGACTGTCTCAGGTAATTAGGGATTCACTCGGTAATGCTGACATGCCATATGGCTAGAGCGCTTTTCGGGTCCGTAAAAAAAATGTTTTTGTTTTTTATTTAGGGGGAGCTGGACCCAGGTTTATTCCTGGCTCTATACTCTGGGATCACTCCTTGGAGGGACTCAGGAAACCAGATGGGATGCCAGGGATCCTAACCCAGGTCAGTTGCATACGACACAAGTGTCTTACCCCTTGTACTATCTCTCTAGCCCTACTAGTTGTTTAGGATTTTTTTGGGGGGAGAGGGAAGGAAGGGTCATACCCAGTGATACTCAGGGCTTACTCCTGGCTCTACGCTCAGGGATCACTCCTGGCAGTAATCATGGCACCATATGGGATGCTGGGAATCGGACCCTGGTCGGCCACGTGCAAGGTAAGCGTTTACCCCCTGTATTATTGCTCCAACCCTACAAGTTGTTTTTGACCAGCAGTCACAAGTGGCAAAATATCAGCGGGAAGCTAGAAGTAACTCCAAGGGGATGTCCCACAGCCACCCTATGGCCTTCTGGCTAAACCCCCCACCCCTTGCCCTCCCGAGTCCTGCTCTCCGAGCCTCTACATCCGGACTCCACACGCCTCAATCCAACCCCACAGATCATTGAGCTTCTCAAACCGTCTGTTCCTTGTAGGATTCAACCCCTTCTGCCAGCTTGTCTTCTGACTCAATTATGCCCAAAAGAGCTCCCCAAAGTGTCAGCCTCTCTACCCTAGAGCTCCCCACCCCCCACTCTGTCCAAGGTCCTGGGATTGCTCCAGGCCCCACGGGCCCATCTGCCAGCCACCCCCCACCTCTCTGGACTCCTCCCATCTTTCCGCAGAGCACAGCCAGCTCCCCAGGGAAAGAAGTCCGAGTTCTGGGCAGGCCTGTGGTCCCGGCAGCCTCCTCGGGAACTTGGCCACCGCTGGCTCGTAAACGGCTCTGTGGGACTGGTTGGCATCGGACTTAAAGGGGTTTTGTAGAGTGGCCTGAGGACCTAACCGCCCTGTATAAATATTGTTGGAGGGCATGGCGTGGTTTCCATGGAGAAACGCCCTCGGAGTTCAGAGCATCTGACCAAAAGTGACCTTTAGGGGCGCTCCCAGGCTGCTGGGGGAAGACCTCTGTGGCTGCACTCCAAGTGCAGGGAGGCTCCGGGACAACCCTCCGTGCTGGCCAGGCTGGGCTAGGCGCAGTGGCCGGCCTGCACTTCTCTCAGCCGCTATGGGGAGGGGAGGGAAGTCTGGTGTGGGACGCGCTTCAGCTTGGAGATTGATTAGATGGGAGTGGGGAGGGTGGGGGGTGAGGGCGGAACCGAGGGATGCCCCGAGGTGCTCAGGGCTTACTCCTGGCTTTGTGCTCAGGGATCACTCCTGGAGGTGTTCAGGGGATCCCGTGGAGTGCCAGGGATTGGACCTGGGCTGGCCACGTATAAGCCCCTACCACCGAATTATCTCTCCAGCGCCTAACTTGGAGACTGGGATGAAAGCCTTGGGGACCCCGATACCGCCCGTCCCTTTCCCACCCCAAATCTGAGAACTCGGCCTCCCGTGGGCTGGGGGGGGGGGCAGCAGGGGTGCGCACAGGTTGGCGGCTGGGGCTCTCCCGCAGGAGGGTCGCCCAGGCTGGGTGGGTCTGCAGAGGCACCGCCGTGCTGCGCCAGCTGCCCACTGGGAGGAGGCCCTGGAATCCGCTTTCATGGCCAGGACAGGGCGGAGCCCGGAAATACTGCACCAGGGCGAAACCTCCGCAGAGGCGGGAGACAACCCAGCAACGCCCGCCTGGACCCTGGGTGACCTGACACCTGCCCCGAAGGGCACAGAGCTGCGGCTCCTGGCTGGAGGGGCCCCTGGAGGGGTCCTGGAGCAGGACTGTCCGCTTGGACTGGTGTGGACACTGACCCCACGTGGGACCCCAGGGCTGAGCCAGCCTGAAGGGGAAGGAGGAGCTGAGCCAAGATCCAGGCTCAGTATCCGCGCTCATGGGTGGGTCCAGGGTCACCGCGTTCGCAAAGGGCTTAGGCTAGGTCACCAAAACTGCTTCCAGCCCCCGAAGTCCCTAAAGATGGGGCACCGGGGCCAAGAGATCACGTTGGAGGGAAGCAGGACAGGCAGGCAGGGCAGCGGCTCCCAGGCACCCAGCGCCGGTGCCACCTGGGTCACTTGGGATCAATCTGTGATTGCTTGGGGCCACTCCGGGCTCTGCTCTCAGGAATCCATGGGGCTTGGGGGACCATGTGGGGTTCCGGGGACTGAACCCCGGGTGAGCTGAGTGTACGGCAAGCGCCATCCCCCCGTCCCATCTCGCAGCCCTCCCCCCACACACACCAGTCAGGCCTCAGGAACTCTCTGGGCCCTGACACCCCATGGACACCGCTCATCCCTGAAGGGACTCAGGATGGAGACGCCGAAATGACAACGCAAGCACCACACACACGCACCAGGAAGGAGACGATCACATGTTTAACCGCAGTCGGAAGGGCCCGGAGGAGGGCGAGGCAAGGTCTGCGGGGCCCCGCCTGGGCGCACGTTAGCCTCCAACCCCAGGGCCACGAAAGTGGACAGGGGACCCCGGCAGGGACAGGGTGGCCATGAGGGCGACAGGCCCGCCCCTCGAGGGCTCAAGGCCTGGGGAGTTCCAGGCTGGAGGGAAGAACTTTAGCACCTGCGGAGCCCCGGCCTCACGGCCCTCACTCCCCAGGCGTGGCCGCTGGCCCACACCCCAGGAGACAGCAGACTTGGGGTCAGGAGGGAGCCCCAGCAAACAGGGGGTGAGGGGGCGGGGTGGGCCCTGAGAGGCCAGGAGACTGTATATTCCAGCATTCACAGTGGGTCTACAGGTGGGGCGCGGGGGCGCGGCGGCTCAGCCAGAAACGCTGGCATGAGGCGGGGACCAGGTGTCAGGCCCCCCACGAGCCCTGCCCCCCACGCCCAGGGCTGCTGTTCCCCTCTTTATCTTTGCAGTTATTTTTGCTTTCCACTCTTTAAATAATATAATTATTTTTAAATACAAAATACACAGTGTCCTTTCTCTTTTGTTCGGGGCAACCGGGAGGTGAGTTTTAAATAAAGGGGGTGCTGTCTAACAGATCACAGATTCGGGGGGGGGCCGAGAGCCCCCCAGGCCAGCCCTCCCCTCGAGTGCGCTGGGACCCCCTTCGCCCCGGGCCCAGACACCCCTAAGGGCTGCTGGCGCCCTGGCACTGGCCCCAGGTGGTGAGGCGCCCTCTCGGGAGGTGGCACATCCTGGTGCGGGGGTCCCAGGTTTCGACAGCCAGAGAAGGTCTCAGCCCATGAAACAGACAGGCCCCAGCAGCACCCCTCCCCGCCGCGCGGGGGCGCCCAGGTCTGAGAAAGAGGCGTCCAGCACTGGCAGCTGCTCCAACACGGGGGTCCGCACCTCCAGCACCGTCCGGCCCTGTTGTGTCTTCAGGCGGGACAGAGAGAGGGAAGATGAGCGTGGCGCGGGCAGCACCCCACAGGCCCCACCGCAGGCCCAGGCGCGCCTCTCCTGAGTGCCCCAGTCTGCCCACGTGCTCAGACCCACGTCTCACGTGTCTTCCAGATCCGCACTGGAAAGCTCAAAAGGTCAAGACCGTGTGTGTGTGTGTGTGTGTTGTGTGTGTGTCTGTCTGTCTCTCTCTCTCTCTCTCTGTATGTGTGTCTGTGTCTGCACACATGTGCATGTCTTCATGTGTCTGTGTGCCTGCATGTCTGTGTGCACACACGTGTATGCACGCCTGCATGTGTCTGTGTCTGTGCTTGTGCATGTCGTGTGCATGTGTGTACACTTGTGTCTGCATGTGTATCCGTGCACACATATGTCTGTGTGTGTACACGTGTGTGTGTGTGCACTTCTGTGTTCAGTCAGGGTAGCTCTGGGTTTGCCCTTGCTTATGCCCACGTGGCTGTGTGTTTGTGGGTGACTGTGTGATGTCAGCAGCAAGATTCCACAGGCGCTATGTGCTCCGAGACCCTGCCGGGCCATGGGAATGTGTACAGACTGGGGCTACCTGTTGGTCCCTGTGTCTCTGGGTGGGGGGACTCTGCACCCCACGTGCCTCCGCTTGGTCCGTTTGCACAAGCTGCCTGACACAACGGGTGATGCGGCTCGGGGCAGGTGCACCTTCCCGCCTTCCTCGCCCCGTCTGAGCCCGACAGAGCAGCTGTCACCAGGAAGCTACACATCTCCCGCTGTCTCGGGGGACCCGACCCAAAGGGGCTTCCTCCCGCCTGAGTCCGGGACGCCCCTCCTGCCACCCGCTCTTGCTGGCTCCCACCTGACAGCCATCTCTGAATTCCTTGACGTAGGGGCTGGTGTCAGGGCTCAGCTCATCCTCGTTGGCCCCCCGGAGCCGCAGGGGCCCATCCCGGGCCAGCCCCGAGCAGGGGTAGGAGACGTCCTGGTGGGCCGAGACGCTGAGCAGCCGCAGGAAGGTGAGCTGGACCACGCCCACCGGGGAGCCCTCGGAGTCCACGTAGGAGAACTGAGGGGGGAGGGGACTGTCAGGGCCAGGCAGGGGGACGGTGGGAGATACAGGGGCCAGAGCGGGAGCGGGGACGGGAGGTGACCACAGACACGGCCGCGGGGGTGCCGGGGAGGAGACCCAGAGCTTGAGCGGAAGGAAAGAGGCAGCGCCGGCAGGTCCTGTGCGTGTCACACCCCACGGGACGGGGAGGGCAGCTGGGCTGGCTCCTACCTGCGTGACGTCATCCCTGGGGGCCACACACGTCTCCCCTCCGGCTGTAAAGTTGCAGAAAACCCGGAAGGCATCCCGAGCACAGCCCTGGTTGGGGTCCACCCAGTATTCTCCTGTGGGGTGAGAGGAAGGGGAGTCAAAATCCCCTCACCCCCTCTTCCTGCCCCACAATGCTCTATCACCCCAGCTCTCCGTGCTCCCATCTGAATCCCACAATAGAGGACGCCCACTTCTACCTCCTCACCTGGACCCCTGCCCTGCCCCAGATGCCCCCAGCCCCAGGAGTGGTGGGTGCCAGCACCTTCACACTGGTGCCACACGTGGGTGCGGGTAACACGTGTCCGTGCACGTGCGTCTCACCTCTCCCTGAGACACAGGGTTGATCCAAACCCAAATGCTCTGGAAGAATGTGATCATTCGTCACAATCCTGAAATCCTGCAGTCCTGGCTGCCACAGAGCTACTGTCGCCAGCCCTCGACCCCTTCCCACCCACCGACTGGCCACTTGGCGCCTCGAGCACACGCTGTCCCCGGGGCCGCCACTGACCATCAGGAAGCTCGGGGTGGCAGAGCTTCAGGTCCTGGCAGGTGCGGCCCGGGCTGTCCTGGGTCCCTGTCGGCCTCCTCATCTGCTCGATCTCCTCCCGCAGGGAGTCCAGGGAGCCGAAGATCTCCTCCAGCCCCCCCGGACTGCTCGGGGCGCCCCCGGTTGGCACGGTCTCGTCCTCCTGCATCAGGCGGCTCCCGTCCACCGAGCGCCGAGTCTTCTTGGGCATCTGGATGGGCAGGGGCTGGATGACCTCGCCCGGGGGGCCCTGGGCAGAGACAGGAGAGGAGACAGGCGGGGGTGAGGCCGCAGCTGGGAAACCCCCGTCAGAGCAGCAATGGGAGAGGCTGGGGGTGGGACTCACCGGGTGTCCTGGGGGACCCTGGACGCCCTTCTCCCCCTTGGGTCCGGCGGGGCCCTGCCAAAGGAGGGAGTGAGTCAAGAGGTCAAGCAGCAAATAAAGTCACAAAAGGGTCAACTGAGTCTGGGGGAGGCTCCCCTTGGGGGGGTCTGAACTGGAGACGGGGACTGTCCCAGCAGGGGCGCGGGGCAGGCTCTGGGTAGGCTCTGGGTTACTCACGGTGGCTCCTTTGGCTCCTTTGGGGCCAGCAGGTCCCTGTAAAGGAGGAAGAAGAGGAGAGGGAGGGTCACCACAGGAGCGGGGGACGGAAGACGGGGGAAGACCCTGAGAGGAAGGACGGATGTGGGGATCGCGAACCTTCTCCAGGTCCCAGAGGCAGCAGGGAGGGGGCATGCAGGTGAGACAGAAGGGGACAGAAGGGGGCATGTGGGGATGGAGGTTGTCATGGAAACCAGCGGGGATCATGAAGAGGAGCGATGGGGTGGAGGGATTTAGTGGAACAGCTGGGATACTCACGGGGAGGCCGGGGGGGCCCCCAGGACCGATGGGGCCAGATGCTCCTGGAATGCCCTGGAGGGGAGGGACCTGCTTTAGTGGGGTCCCCCCACCTCACAGCCGAGTCTCCTTCCCACCCTCCACCGCAACGTGGGTCCCCTCCCTCGGGCCTGCAGGCCTTCCCAGACCACACCCCTGCTCACCGTCTCTCCCTTCTGGCCATTGGAGCCCTGGGGGCCAGGAAGCCCCCGGTCCCCCTTCTCTCCCTGCTCCCCGGGGGGTCCGATGAGGCCGATGAGACCTGGGTGACCCTGGAAAAGAGGCAGGTGGTCAGGGGTGCGGAGAGGAGGCGCGTGGACGTGGGAGACGGGAGTCGTGAGGGAGGCACCGACAGGGTCTGGGGACCAAGCAAGCTCCGTCATGGGCTGCCGCGAGGTGATGTCCCCCAAAACCTCCAGACTGGAGCCGGGTGCAGAATCGGGACCATGTGGAGTCCCCATGGGCTTCAGGGGCACGGGTGTCACTGGCCACGCGTGTCCATGACGCTCACCTTTTCTCCCTTGGCTCCAGCATCACCCCGAAGGCCAGGAAGCCCGGGGGGGCCCTGTGGAGAGACGGGACTGCTGGGGCCAGGCTCTCTCCCACCACCTCCCCCGCCCTCCGGCACACCTGGGGGGGCGTCCCACCCACCCAGCCCTGTGTCACCCACTCACCACAGGGCCGGGGGGCCCAGCCTGGCCCGTGGCTCCAGGACGACCTTGCTGACCCTACAGATTCAAGGGGGCACAGAGGTCAGGAGGAGAGACCCAACATGTCCCCTGCCAGGGACACCGCCCAGACACCCCTTCCCACACTCACCACGGAGCCCGGGAGCCCCCTCAGGCCGTCAGGACCAGGCTTGCCCGCCGGGCCTGCAGGACCCACAGCGCCTGTCTTCCCCGGGGCGCCCACGGCACCAGCGTCCCCCTGAAACACACACAGGACCCGGTCCTGACGGGGAGGGGAGGGGGAGGCGCAGGGGCAGAGGGAGGAGGGGATGGGGTGGGGGCAGAGGGAGGAGGGGACGGGGTGGGGGCAGAGGCATCTGAGCAGCGCAGGGTGGGCAGGTGGGGTGGGGGAGGCAGCCCTGCCCGGGGAGGTGCCCCCACACCTTGACTCCCTTCTCTCCCTGTCGGCCCTCAGGACCTGGCGCGCCGGCTGGACCCTGCAGGTGCAGAGGAAGGACGAGTGGGTGAGGCAGGAACGGCCATTGCCCCCCACTCCCGCCCTATGCTCTGGGGGTGAGCGTGAGTGCGCACGCACAAACACCCCACAGACCCCCCCACACACACACATACAATCACATACACATAACACCCACACACACACACACTGCGCATGCGCGCACACATAGGCTGTGTCCCGGCCGTCCAGCTACCCGGTCTTTCTGTGCCCTGCTGATGCGCCACTTGCCCGGAGGCGTCCCCTACCCTCCCGGCCCGGGTACTGGACCATTAAGGAGGGGTCGGTCCCTCTGAAAAGCCAGAATGGCTGCAGCACCCATTGGCCGACCGGTATGCACCCCGCTTTGCCCGCTTTGGGGGACACACCCCGAGCTGGGAACAGAGAGCCCACGACTCACAGCACGGACGCACGGGCGCACAGCGCAGATGCACAAACACACAGCACAGACGTATGTCATGCCCAGATGCACAGCACAGACATGTGTCACACGGATGCGTGTCGCACACAGATGTTCTTCTCCCCGGCCTCGCTGGCCCCAGGCCCCCACTCCCAGGTCACTGCTGTCCAAGATCTGCCCCTACACGCCCTTGTGTCCCCCTCGCTTACCCGCTTCCCCAGGGGTCCAGGGGGTCCATTCTCCCCGGTGGGGCCAGGGGATCCCTATAACGGGAGCAGAAGGAAGGGAAATGACCTGCGGCCCCTCGGGTCTGCAGGCCGGCTGGGTGGGGCAGGGGTCGGGTCACTCACAGGCTGTCCGGGCTCGCCGTCCTCTCCGCGGTCACCCTTGGCACCATCCTGGCCCTGCCCGGTTTGAAGCAGGGTCAGCAGGAGCCCAGCCTGGCAGGAATCTCCCCACCCCCCACCTCCCACCAGCCACACTGAGCCCTGGCCCCCTCCGTGCCCCTCCCCAGAAAGACTCACCCGGGGGCCACCTTCTCCAGGGGGACCGGGGTCACCAGGAAAACCAACAGGTCCCTAGTGCAGGGTGACATCAAGAGCCAGGATGGCCATGCCGAAGCCCACCCAGAGCCAACCCAGACCGCCCCTACTCCCCAGACCACAGGCCCTGAGAGGCCGTGCCCACGCCCTGGGGGAGGGTCTCCTGCTCCCTCCCCCACCAACACTTCCAGGGAACCACCCAGAGGACATCCCGGACCCCAAACACGAATCCCCGGAGACCACACTCCCAGGGATCCCCCTTCCGGGCACCCCGCACTGCACGGTCGTCACGCCCACACCCCCACACTCCCCCAGTGCAGTTCCGGGCCCCCAAACTCACGGGGTTGCCTTTGGGACCGTCGTCACCAGTGGGGCCTTTGGGGCCTGGGGGTCCGGCCTCCCCAGCCTGCCCGGCTTCGCCCTTCTCCCCACGCTCGCCTCGGGGGCCCTGAGGGAGGCGGAGGGGACCAGGAGTCAGCAGGGACCCGGGCCTGGGACCCCCCCAAAGGCAATGAGGCACAGGAGTCCCAGGACCAGCTGGGGGCCGGGAAGGTAGGGGTGGGGTTGAAGCGGGGACGAGTCACACACCTTGACACCGGGCTCCCCCTGCACCCCTGGAGATCCAGACTCTCCGGGCTCCCCCTGCAAGGAGACATTGGTCAAAACCCTTCTGGTCCCCCAAATCTGATATTCCCACGACTCACTTCTTGTGTCCCCCAAACCAAAACGGGCGGAAGTTCAACCCTCATCTCCCCCAAGAGCTGTCAACTTCCCCCTTTCCCAGTTACCTTCTCTCCGGGGGGCCCCAGGTTCCCAACACCTCCGGGAGGGCCTTGTGGACCCTGGAAGAGGAGAGGAAATGGGGATCGAGTGGGGAGGTGCCCCCCAGGGTGGAGCCCGGAGCAGGCCCCAGGGTTGCAGCAATGGGACCAAGGGAGGTGCCCCGTCCCGGGGACCCCGGCTTGGAGCTCCTAGTCGGGGGAGGGAAACGGGCCAGCCGGGATTACATGTGGGTCCCGGAACTCACGTCCGCTCCATTGGGTCCTGCGGGGCCTCGAGGTCCTGGGGGGCCGGGGGGTCCCTGCGGAGACAGACACACCAGAGAGGGGAGGGGTGAGGGAGGGGCGGGAGGGGGCAGCAGGTAGGAGCGGGCTGGGCGGCAGGGCTGGCACTCACCATAGGGCCCACGTCTCCCGTTTCTCCCTTCTCCCCCGACGGGCCTGGCAAGCCCTGCACAGAGCACACCCCCGTGAGACGCCCCGGTCACCCGCTCCTTTGCCCTACACCCCAGCCTCCTCAGGAGGCCACGGGTGACGGGCAGACACCCCCACCCCAGCGGGACACCCCCACGCCCGGCCCACCTGTAGGCCGATGGGTCCCGGGGGCCCATTGAATCCTCTCGTTCCTTCATCCCCTTTGGCTCCAAAGTGTCCCTGGGGTCCCCGGGCTCCGGGTTCCCCATCAGCTCCCTGAAGTGGGGGAGGGCAGGGCAAAGGCAGGAAGACGGTCACGGGTCTCGTGTCCTCATTCCGTAAATCCCCCGAACCTGGGCACCAGGCCCAGAGCCCCCATTCCCAACCCCGAATCTTGGGGACATCACTCACCGCGGCACCAGGCTGCCCCACGGGTCCAATGGGGCCAGGGGGACCGGGAGGGCCCTGGGGAGAAAGGAACGTCAGAGATCGCAACACAGGGAGGCGGGGATGGGCCGGGAGGTTAGAGGCCAGAGGTCAGAGGGCAAAGGACACAGGCACTTACGTGTTCGCCCTTGTTTCCTTTCGTGCCCTTCTGTCCGGGGTCCCCCACCTCACCCTGCAGGGAGAAGGGGAAGAGGCGATGAGGGCGGGAGGAAGGAGTTGAGAAGGGGTTGGGCGGGAGCAGCCTCGAGCAGGGGGGTTCCTACCTTGTCCCCGTCTTCTCCTGAGCCTCCTGGGGGTCCAGCGGGACCGGGAAGGCCCACAGGACCCTGCACCCCGTCACGGCCAGTGGGACCAATGGGGCCCTTCTCACCCTGCACGAAGCGAAGAAAGGAGCAGGGTCTTCAGAGCCCCTCAAACCCTCATTTGTTGGGGTACCCCAGCACCTCCCAGATGCTGCCCCAGTATCCTTCCCCCCAGACCCTACACTCACCGGGACCCCTTTCTCTCCTGCTGCTCCAGGGGGACCCTGAGGTCCTGGACGTCCTGGGGGACCAATGGGTCCCCCTGATCCTGCTGCCCCGCGTTCCCCAGGAGAGCCCTGAGACAGGAGCGAGAGTGAACCCACTTCCACCCGAGCCAGAGCCACCCCACCTCCCTCCCCAGCCCCGCCCCCAGGGACCCCCACTCACTGCAGGGCCAGGAGGGCCAGCCGGACCTTCATTGCCCTTCAGACCGGATCCACCCTATACGCCGGGGATTTGGGGTGAAGGTGTGGGCTGAGAAGGCGAACCCCATGAGAAGGAGATCCAGTAGGCACGCGAGAGGGCTGGGGCCAGGACGGGGGACAGTCTCGAAGATGGGGGGTGCAGGAGGACGTGCAGGGGGGGCCCGGGTGGGATCATACTCACAGCAGTGCCCGGGAGGCCCCTCTCTCCGGGGAAGCCCCTCAGGCCAGCAGGACCGTCCTTCCCTGGGGCACCTGGGGGACCAGGGTCACCCTAAAAGGAAAGACAGGTCATGAGTCACAGCCCCGTTCCCAGGGGGGGCAGAGCGACCTCTGGGACCCCCCACCCCACCCCGCGGCAGGCCCTTACTAACCTTTGTTCCTTCTTTTCCGGCTGTTCCCGTCAGCCCCTGCTCTCCAGGGGGCCCTGGGGGGCCTGGGTGACCTCTCTCCCCCATGGGCCCGCTTTCCCCTGCTGCTCCCTGCCACAGAGAAGAGACTCCAAGCTCAGAGCCCTCACCCTGCTGTCCGCACAAGGACCAGCCTGGGCACCCCCGGCGATAAACCCCAAAATGATAACCCAGTGGGCTGAGTGCACGTTCGGCACATTGGTTCAATCCCCAGCAACACACAGTCCCTCCCCAGAACTGCCAGGAGAGACCCCTGAGCCCAGAGCTGGAAGAAGCCCCTGTGTATGGCCAGGGCATCAACAAACTGAACAAGAACACGACCTCTGGGAGCCCTGACCCCTAAAACCATGGGGAACTCCCATCTGCAGCCCCTAAGCAGCCGGCGCCACCAGCTGGGGCCCCACCAGAAAACTGTTTCTTCTCTGAGGCGCCAGGAGAAAGAACGGGCTCAGAAAACAGAAGTTTGGGGTCCCTGCTCCAAGCCCCAGCCCCAACCACCTCTCCAACCAGGGATCCCAGCTGGGCAAAGCAAAGCAGGGTGTGCGGCGGGGCAGAGCCAGAGAGGCTGACGGGAGGCTGGGGTGCGTTCTCTCCAGGAGTGCATACCTGAGGCCCCACCACCCCTGGAGGTCCAGGGGGGCCAGTCTTCCCTTGGAAGCCCTGAGGGAGGAGGAGAGGAGAGAACAGTGAGAATACAGGCAGGCCGGACCCTGGGATGGCGGGGCAAGGGCCCCGCTGGTTCCCCACAGGAATGGACCGTGACAGCCAGGACACCCTCCTCCCGCCAGGCCCCCAGGGAGCTGAGGGGACCACTTACCACTTCTCCTCTCTGGCCTGGGTGTCCCGGCAGCCCGTCCTTCCCAGGGGGGCCCTGCAAGAGGTTAAAGGTCAGATGGCCTGTAGGTTGGAGGCGGGTGGGGGCAGAAGGACTCACAGAACCAAGGAGATGAGAGGTCAGAGGTCAGCTTACTGGTGGTCCTTTGGGGCCAGGAAATCCATTGGGGCCCTGAGGTCCAGGGAGGCCCTAGAGAGAGGGAGACGGTGCCAGGGTGGGCAGGCGTACAGGGGACAGGGATCCCTCCCCGGCTGGCCCCCCGCAGGCTCCCTGGGCCTCGCTGGAGGACAGGCGCCCCCAGCCACACTCACCCGCTCTCCTGGGGGCCCGTGGGGGCCATCGCCACCCGATGTTCCCTGCGGGGAAATAGAGTCAGAGTGTGAGCAGAGATGCCTCCGAGCTCTGGGGGCGTTGTTTGGGGAGCACCCAGTAGATGGAACCCCTCCAAACCACTGACCTTGGCTCCAGACTTCCCAGTGGCGCCTCGGGGCCCCCGCTGACCCCGCGGGCCCTAGAGAGAGGACAGGGAGTGGTCAGCTATTACCTCATTACCTTAATCCCACACACAAGACCCTCTGGCCTGTGCCCCCCGCACTCACCGTGGGGCCCCGCTCTCCTCGAGGCCCGGACCGCCCCGACAGGCCCTTCGGGAAGAGAGGAGACATCTTACCTCGAGCCCGGCTGGGCGCCCCCGAGCCCCCGCCCCGCCCGCTGCCCCGCCCGGCCCACTTACCCGCGCACCCTTCTCTCCACTGGCTCCAGGAAAGCCGGGAAAGCCCAGAGAGCCCTAGAAGGGGGCAGGGGAGAAGTCATGACGGGCTCGAGGGCCCGAGGTCATGGGGGCTGGACACGGGAACTGGACACAGGGCGCCGGAGGCCTGCTGCCCTCCGGAACTTTGTCTAGTCTGTAAGGGGCAGATCCGCTCTCTCGCCCACTGCCCGTCTGTGCTTCCTGGGGGCCCAAGGAAGGCGGGGGCATGGGAGGGGGCAGTACAGTACCTTGGGGCCCTGGCGTCCAGGGTAGCCGGGCAGGCCCGGAACTCCCAGCTTGCCCTGCAGGGGGACAGGGGACAGTCAGGAGCAGAAAGGAGCCTCAAAGCTCCCCCCCACCCGACACCACCACCCTCAGCTGTGATGCATGCACCCCACCCCCTCCCAGACCGCTCCCCGCCAAGGGTCTGCAAGCCCCCTCTGGTGTCTGGGGACCGAGTCTGCAGCTCCGTGCAGCCCCTGGGGTGCCAGGGCTCCTGGGGACAGCCTTGGGACCAGTGTGCACTTCTGCCCCCACCCAGACTGGACCTCAGGGCCGCCTGCACCCCAACCGTCTGCAGCAGCCGCCAGGCATCAGGGCAGATGTGGGGGACGGGGGCAGGGAGCTGTGGCCTGGCCTGGCCCCGTCCCATCTGTGGGAGCCAGACGGGGCTGCTGGACACCGGCGCCTGCGCATGGAGCATGGTGAGACCCAGTGCCCAGCTCCCCGGACACGCTGTCCCCCTGCTGCCACCCTCACTGCTCTCCCCGGGCCCCCTGCTCCCACACAGGCGTTCTGTGGACACCCCCCCTCAACCCTCTGCGCCCAGGGGTGCACTCACAGAGAGGAGTGTAAGGAACGCTGGGCACCCCCATGCCCACCCGGTCCCCATGCCCAGGGGTAAACCCCTGGGTAAAACCCTCCGCCCCGTGGCCCCACCACCTTCTCGCCCATGAGCCCAGTGGGGCCTGGGTCTCCGCTGGGTCCGGTGCGTCCCTTCGGCCCCTCAGGACCATCTTCTCCCCTGGAACCAGGAACTCCGACCTCGCCCTGGTGGGGAGGAGGCCGGGGGTAAGCGGGAGGGCAGGAAGTGTCACCCCATGAGGCTGAATGGCTGGGGGTCCCCAGGACAGGAAGTGCTGTCCTGGTCAGGGGCAGGTGAGGGGGCACCACGGGGACTTCCTTGCTGTAGAGCTGGGGGCCAGCATGGGGGTCTCTACTCACCCTGTCGCCTTTCACGCCCATGTCGCCTTTGAACCCTGGGAAGCCATCCTCGCCCTGAGACAGGAGTGGGGGAGGGTCAGGGGGCTGCAGGAGCCTGGCTCGGTGGGAAAGGGAGCCGGCAGGGGGGCACCGCTCACCTTTTCGCCCTTGTGACCCTTCAGACCCCGAATTCCGTCCACACCCTAGAATCAGAAAGGGACAGAGACGGGGCGACCAGGGCGTGAAGCTCCAGAACCCTGTGGGGGGTGCAGGGGGCGCCCACCTCACCGCCCTGGTTTCCCCACACAACGGCCAGTTACCTTGACACCACGGGGTCCTGGGTAGCCCAGAGGACCCTGAGGCCCAGCGGGGCCCTGCAAGAGAAAGAGGCATCAGCAAGGGGGTCTGGGTCTGGGAGGGGTGGGAACAACAACAGTGGGTGGGGGGAGGGTCTTGGGGCACAGCCCCAAGTGTGGAGAAGGGAACCCCAAAGACCAGGAGTTGGGGACAGAATCCCACCAGATGCAGGGGCTTGGAGGTCTCACCTGGTTTCCCTTAGTTCCGGGGGGGCCTTCCTTCCCGGGGTGGCCCTAGGGGGAAGAGAAGGCGGGTTCCCCTCTGGCCCTGTCGACCTCCCGCGCCCCTCCCTGGGCCGCTTAAGCCCCAGCTCTCCGGGACCTAATGACACGGTGACACTCCCGCGAGGACACATGGCGTGGGCAGACCTGGAGGGACCTGGCGGTCACTTCCTGTGCGCGGTCAAGGGGAGCTGGGGGCGGGGGGGCACTCACCGGGAGTCCGTCGGAGCCAGGCATGCCAGGGAGCCCTGGTTTCCCTCGGGGACCCTGCAGGAAGACAGGGTCAGGTCTGACCGCGACCCAAGACCAAGCCAGATACTCCACAGCCGCCTCCCGTCACCTCGCTACCCACCTTCTCTCCGTGAGGGCCGATGGCGCCCTGTGGCCCCGGGAGCCCCTGGCACAGGGAGAAGGAAGGAGAAGGAAGTCACCGCATGTTGGTCTCACCTCCAGCCGGCATCCCCTCTCGGGGCACGAGCAGCGAGGTTTGTGCCCATCACTTTCGTGTCCCTGTACACGGCGTGGCCGCTGGGTTCACCCAGAGAATGTGCCGACGTCGGGGAAGGGGCCAGGGACACTCACCTGGGTCCCGGGGGTCCCCTGCTGTCCAGGAGGTCCTGGCTCTCCCTGGGGCCCCTAGAAACAGGCAACCAGACAGGGGTTCAGCAGAGGCGGTGAAGAAAAGGGGGACCAGAGCCAAGTCCCAGCAGCAGGGACAGGAACCGGAAGTGGGCCGCCCCGAAACAGTGGCGACATGAGGAGGGTGGCAAGGACGGGGCCTGGGGCTGAGGGCCGGGTGGAGACCCTGTGCCCATCCACTCACCAAGCTCCCTTTGGGGCCATGGGGGCCATCCATGCCTCGGACTCCCTGGAACACAAGAGGGGTGTGAGCGGGCTGGAAGGTGGGGCGCTGCGGGCCTGCTTCCTGCGAGCGGCCGGTCCACAGGGCGGCGGGCCCAAGCCCCCAACTCCTGCGGGACCAGCACACAGGACACAGGTTGGCGCTGTGGGCTTGTGGGCCTGTGGGCTTGTGGGCTTTTGTTTTCTGGAGGATTTTTTCAGGGGGTGGGCAATGCTTAAGAGTTTTGGGTGCAGAGTCCCAAGGGCCCGACGAGGACGTGAGGGGAGGGTGGGAGGGTGGCAGGGAGGAGGGAGGCACTTAGGAATGGGTGGGGGAGGGGGAAGGTCGGGGCCAGTCACTCACCGGGGGTCCAGGAATTCCAGGGGGCCCTTTGGGGCCAAGGAGGCCTCGTGGCCCCTGCATCGGTGTAGAGAAGAGGCACAGGTTGGAGAAGTGCGCCCGTGTCCCTCCTCTGGCCCCCAGTGTCCCCCCTCCCCGGCTGCGGACACTCACCGACTCTCCGGGCAGCCCCCGAGGCCCGATCTCCCCGTCGTCTCCCTGGAGGAGGAAGAGATGGTGACACAGCCAAGCCCCCCAACCTCGCACCCGTGCCCAGCCCCCGCCCGGCCACTCACTCACCCGCTCTCCATCCTCACCCGGGGGCCCCGACAGGCCCTGGGCACCGGAATCACCCTGGAAAATGGGCGCACAGCTAAGAGGCGCCTCTGAGGCCCCTCACAGCAGACACCCCACCTCCAACTAACAGTTCTGACACAGGACCCTGCGCCCACCCCTCACCTCCATCCCTCTGGGTGCCCCTCCGCAGAAGGCCACCCCTGGTCACGACATACTCACCCTTTGTCCCTTCTCCCCAGGGAGCCCTGGGAGTCCATCGAAACCCCGATCACCCTACGGGGACGAGACGGGGTCCATGTGAGGTCCCAGCCCCTTTCCTACCTCCCCCCCACACCACCACTAGTCCTGAGTGGGGAGGGGCTTCTTCATGGGGGGGCCTGTGGAGTCCCAGAACCACCAGAAATCAGGTGGTCTCTCCGGGGGGTGGGAGCTCCCGGCTTCAGAGGGGCCCCGAGCCCGCTACCTTCACCCCAGGCTCTCCAGGCATCCCTCGGGCTCCGTCGGCACCCGCTCGGCCCTAGGGTGCAAGAGAAGTGTCAGAGCAAGCAGGGCACAGCCGGGCCCCCACCCCGTGGCCCCCCGACCCCGGCCCGTCCGGACTGACTCACCCTTCGCCCCGCCTTGCCGGGAGGGCCTGTGAGGCCCTGAGGTCCCCGGGGGCCCTGGGGAGGAAGCATCCGGGTTAACGGGGCTGCTTAGAGGGGGAAGCCCAGGGCTGGGGAGCAGATGGGTCGGGGTGTCACCTGCGGCCCGAGGTCTCCAGACTCTCCTTTCAGGCCGGGGCTCCCGGGCTCTCCCTGGGAGAGAGGAGAGGAGGGCAACAGTGAAGGACACACCTCTCAGACTCCCCCCCCAAAAAAAAACAAATGAGAACTCTCACAGCTTTCCAGAAGTTTCCACACTCCCACACACACACATAAAGCATCCCCTCCCCTGATGCCCCGTTCACTCACCAAGGGTCCAGGGCGGCCCGTATACCCCATGGGGCCAGGGGGTCCTCGGAGTGCCAGCTGTGGGGGGAGGGGCGCAGGGGAAGGCTGAGCTGAGGAGGCAGCAGAGCACTCCCAGCGGGAGTCCCCCTCACGCCTCTCTCACAGCCCCAAACCACCAGCCCTTGCCGCCTCAGTCCTACTCACCCGCGCCTGCTGCAGGACGGCCTGCGCCTGCGCCTCCTGGGCGGCCACCACAGGGCCTTTGCTGCCCCCGCTGCTGCCGAACCGGAACTGCGGGGCAGAGAGAGGGTGCAGCCTCTCCTCCAGGAACCGCAAGAGACTCCCCAGGCCAGAGACCTTCCCTGGCCCCAGGTTCCGGGATACGCCCCCCTCCCCTCCTCCTGCACCCGCCCCCCAAACGCTGCAGCCTCCTCAGAGACTCCCATTCCGCTGTAGCCCCTGGGAGCTCAGGCTTTCTGACCGGTTCCGAATGATCCAGCTCGGATTCCTGGAGACCCGTGTTTGGTTCCACGTCACTGTAGGGGGCCCCGGAGCCTCCACCCCACAGACCAATGTCTCTGGAGTGACAGTCTTCAGAGACAAGCCCTGAGCCCCCCGGCCCTCTGGCTCTTGGTGACATAACACAATTCCCCGCCCGCCTTGGCCTCCCATTCCAAAGCCCAGAAGACAACTCACCGGGAGCATGAGGGAAGTGCCGGGGGGCCCAGGGGCTCCATTTGATCCAGGGAGCCCTGCTCGGCCAGGGGGTCCCTGGAACGGGAAGAAAAGGAGAACCAGGAGGCGGGTGTTAAGGTCCTGGGACCATCTTGAAATTTTCCTCCACAGAATAAAAGCAGACTCTCTTAGATTTTTCCAGAACAACCCCACCTCATACTCTTGGTGAAAGTATGAGACACCAGACTGCTCCCTCCCCCACTACTCGAGTCTGCCCTCTCCTTGGGGTGCACCTGGACCCCTTTTCATCAGTCAGGCAATGAGAGCTGCCGAGCACGACATCCCGACTGACCACCAGTGTCTCCGCGTCCCCACAGGACCCTCCCTTACCCGCTCGCCGGGATCTCCAACGGGGCCTGGGTTACCCTGGATGCCAGGGGGACCAGTCATTCCCTGAGGAACAAAAGAGGAGGTGGTCAGGTGTGGCATCAGAGAGAAGAGAGGCGTGTGAGGAAGCAGCGGCCTCCACAGAGGACATCGGGGCATGTGGGCAGCTGTGACTGGCGGGGGCTCCAGAGTTCTAAGAATTATGAGCCTGTGGAGGAGGCCGAGGGCATGTGGGGGGCAACGGGGGCTCAGCTCGACTTACCGCAGGGCCTTCTGGGCCAGGCGGCCCCTCCACGAGCATACCCTGTGGGAACCAAGGGAGAAGTCAGCGGCCGTCGGACAAACGCCCCGTCCCTTTCCCCTCCCCCGTTGCCCTCAGTTCCATGACCAGAGTGACTTACAGGTTCCAACACTGCAGGTTCCCCCTTTTCTCCTTTCAGCCCCCGGGGTCCGTGGGCAGCCTGAGGGAGACACACATGTAACCCCCAGCGGGGCCTGTGAGCAGCCAGGACATACAACCGTCCCCATCCCTACTCCTGCCTTTCTTCTTGGGGCTCTGAAGACCTCCCAGCCTGCCACGGCCTATTTGCCCCCCAATTCCCAGCCCCACCTCGGCAGACGCAACCTCAACTCCCTGAGTAGCCCCTTCAGGAAAGTCCCCAGGCCCTTCCCGGGACCCCAATCCCCAGCTTTCTCAGTGAGGCCTTCTTCTGGACAAGCCCATTCTAGCTCATGAATTCCTCTGGGCACAGCGATTCCTACCCCTTCAGGCATCCTCGAGTCTAAGATTGTGACTAGAACGTTGTTTGGGTTTGCGGGAGGGGGGGATCCATGTGTGGAGCAGCTGTGATCTATGGGGTCCCCCAGTGAGAACACTGCTAGCCTCCCATTCTTCTGTACAGAATTTTACTTAGAATTCCAAAGGGGTGTTTCCCAAAGTGGGTGACACTGCCCTGGAGGGAACCAGAATGACCCAGAGGAATCATTACTGGAAGATTAATGCAACCGAGGGGCGTTCTGTGTTTGCTGAACAAAGGTAGATATTCAGGAGACACAGAAAATCTTTTTTTCAAAAGGGGGAACAATAGGCAAATTAAGTTTGGGAACTCAGGAAGGCCTTTCCCAGTGCTATCCCAGACTCAGTCCTCATGATTGGTTTTGGGAAAATAGCGCACTCAAGCTCCAGACAAGAATCCCTCGAATCTGGGGCTGGAGCGATAGCACAGCGGGTAGGGCGTTTGCCTTGCACGCGGGCGACCCGGGTTCGATTCCCAGCATCCCATATGGTCCCCTGCGCACCGCCAGGGGTAATTCCTGAGTGCAGAGCCAGGATTAACCCCTGTGCATTGCCAGGTGTGACCCAAAAAGAAAAAAAAAAAAAAGAATCAACGGCTTTCTTTCTCTCCACCCCATCTCTCTCTGTTCCTTTCCTAGAAAGAACAGTCCACCCTTTCCACCCTTTCCTCTGAATTTCTAATTCAAACTCCCGGTTCTCTCTCTTCTATGGCGCCATTCAAATGCCCAGCTCCAGATCTAGGACCAAAACCAAGGTTGAAGAAAATGGAAAGTATTCACCACCAGCCCCAGCTCTCCCAATAAAGACCTTCAGAGCATCCCTCTTCACCTCCATCCCGACCCAGGTAATAACAACCAATTTCCAACACCCCTTCCCCCATCCCCACCCCACAATACCCACTAGGGGTCCCAAATTTCCAGAAAGCAGCGTGATGGAGAAGCAGCCGAACATGGAGGCTGTCGATATGGGAGGAGGAGTGGGAGGAAGCGGCTGGGGAAGAGGAAGGAGCTCGCACTGCAAGACAGGCAAAAGATGAAATGCAGCAGACAGGAAACATCTCAGCTGATCTGAAAGCGTCTGAAGACAGGGCAAACAATTAAGGGAGAAAGAACAAAGAGACCAACACTTGGAAGCAAGAATGATGCACGGGGCCAAGAAAAATTAGACATGGCCAAGACAGCTACAAAACGGACTGGACAAACAGGAAGTGGTTAGACAGACAGGAAACAGTAAGGAAAAAAAAGGATCCCGGAAGCGGATTTTCAACAACATGGCTACCATGACCAAGGGAGAGAAGAAATTCAGGAAACAGACAAAAAAATGACTCTAGAAAGGGAATTATGACAATAAAAGGGAATTCTTAGAGAGAACACAAACATCCAGGCTAGAACACATAAGAAGTGGTCATGATAACTACACAGGCCCACTATTTAAATTGTTTTTATTTGAATGACCTGAGACACACAGGAAGTGTTCGATTATCCAAGACAATTGTCAAAAGTCAGCATGGAAAACGAAAGCCAAGCCCAAGTGGTAAATCCCTTTAAGTGCAACGGGCACAGTCACCAAGATGGATGCCATAACTGGGGAGGACAGGAAGGGACAGCCAGAACAGAGCCTATAGGTTAGAAAATGTGACACAGGAAGTTAGATCATTTGGCTGCAACATGGATAAAGAAAAATGCAACATGGATAAAGAAAAATGGTTTGACCAAGAAATAATGATGAAGACAGACTGAAAATGGATACAAGGTAATTATTGATACAAGGTAATTATTGATAAAAAAGAAAAAACTTCATGAAATCCCATTTGATTAAGACAGGAAGTGGCCAAGAAAGATAGGAAGTGGCCATAGACGATTTTGCAAACTCGGTCCTCCTGCAAAAGTTTCCAGGAGTCACAGGATAGAACACTGGCAAGAGAAGGCAAGGAAGGCTCTTTTAAGCAACATGTATATTTTAAGTGAAGAGAAAATGACAAAACACCCACAGGAAAGAGTTCGCAGCCAACAGATAATCAGGACCAACATAAAGAGGGCTTGGAGCTCCTGCGGAGGCCAAGAACGGAAGAGAGCGCCTTGCACTTACGGCTCCCGAGTGGGCTGTCTCCGCAGAGAGCGCAGGGCCAAGCTCCGTCTCCTGGCGATAATCGTCCCCATAGCCATAGGTGTAATCGTAGGACCCTGCTGGGGCATCTGTGCCACCCTCCCCATATTCCTCAGTCAGGAACCTGGCGGCTGTGGAGGGGACCTGGAGATCTGTCTGCTCCTTCCCGGAGACGGGGAGGGGGAGGGTAGATGGGGGCATTAGGGCTAAGAGAAGGTTTTCCCTGGATCTCAGGGTGCGACAGCTTCTAGCCCCAAGAATTCGGAGGGTAACAGGGACTGGAGTTTTTCCTCCCGGGATGAGCAAGGGGAATGGTTGTATAGAAAGAGGTTAAACCTCCGAGATCCCCAAGGAGGGATGTCCAGGAAATGGGGCCGGCGGGAAGAAATGGCACAAGGTGGGCGGCCGGAGGGCTCGATGCAGAGCGGATGGTCAGCGGACGTAATGACAGCGAAAGAGTCCAGGAAAATGGATGGCGAGATTGAGAGAGAAGGAAAAAGTGACTGTGTTGGACAGAAAGTGGCTCTTGGGAACAGAAATACGACATAGTGGGGGGGAAAGGAAAAAATAACTTGATCCCCACATGGAAAAGACGCTACTCCAGAATCAAAGGACAACGGCAAGAGACATGAACACCAGAGTTGAAAACGGCTGCACTGACAGACGAGCAGACCAATGGGCAAGTAGCGACCAGAAGACAGAGAACTATAACAGAGTCGCCAAAGAACCCTCCGGCCAGAGGGGCTGAGTCACCAAGGTGCGTGGCGCCAGGGGAGTGAGTGGGTCACAGGAGTCCGCCGGCCCCAGCAGGGGAAGATGGGGGGACACAGTTACCTCCTCAGGAGGTGGCAAAGGGCTTGACTCCAAGATTCCTTCCTCTTCGCCCAGGGTGGGGTCCTAACCCCAAGGGGAAAGGGAAAGAGTCACGTGGGGCGGGGAAGGAGAGAGAAGTTAGCTGCAGAGAGGGCGAAGCAGTGCCTTGTCACAGTGCCGGGGCAGCTCTGTGCTGGGGGGGTGGGGGGAATCTCAGATCTTGCAGCCCCAGTGAAGGGGGATCCGTCTGCAGAGCGCGCCCCTGCACGCTCAGAGGGGTGGGAGCAGAGATCTAGATCCCCCGGCTCTACCTGCCGGTAGCCGCTGCCTCTGGTCCTGGGGGGGGCCCGGGCAGTGGGGGAGGCCGCCCTGCGTGCGGGGTGTCGGGAGGGAGAAGGCTGGCCCCGGGCCGGGCGGGAACCTCGAGAGGGCTTCCGGCCTGCTGAGGGGGGCGGCTGCCGGACCGCTGACCGCTTGGCAGGTGGGGCAGGCTTTCGGGGAGGGGTCCGACGCCCCCGGGGAGGTGGGAGAGCCCTGTGTTTGGGGCTCTGAGGCCGCTGCAGCAGAGAGATGGGGGGGACCGTGAGGAAACTCTAGAACCTAAACGCACTGTCACCCCCAATACACTGGGAGGCAGAGAGTGATGCCAGGGGAAGGAGCTGAGTGAAGGAAGGAGGGAAGCAAGGAAGGAAGGAAGGAAGGAAGGGGCGATGGAGTTTACCTGATAGTCAGGGGTCGTCCCTGCAGTCATCTCATCATAATAGGGGGGCTCGTAGTCATAGTTGGGAGGCTCAGTCGGCTAGGCGGGGTGCGGGGGGGAAGTGGGAAGAGGTAGGAAGCGGGTCGAGGGGATGGGTGGGAATTGGGAGATGGATATGGAATTGGGAAATAGGGTGGGGGGGAAGGGGGAGGTTAAGGGGTAGGAGAGAAACGGGAAGGGGTGGGGAAGGAGGGGGGTCCCACATGCAGACAGAAGCAGACATGATTAAGAGATTGACCTTCAACTTCCAACCACTGACCCAAGGCCCCATCAGTCACCCACCTTCTGGACGCCACCCAAAAGCAGCGTCTCTCCCCCCTAACTGCCTCAGTGCCTTATCCTGCACCTCGGAGCACTCGGGCCGGAAACAGCCCTGCCTCAGGTTTCCACACTTCCCCTTCGGGGGTCCCTCTGTCTCCTTCTTTCTCTCCATTTCTCCTCGCAAGTTTGACCCTTTTGAGATGTCTTTCTCTTCTCAAATCTGCTCTCCACTCTCCACCGAGGCCTACCCTCCCTCCATGCCTCCCCCAATCTCTTAATTAAAGGAGCGAATGGGGAACCCAAGCAGAGTCAGGGAGGAGTTGGCAGGGGAGAAGGCACGGCGGGGCCATGACCGCCAGGTCCGGGCTGTTCATAAGGACTCTTTTTATTTTTCCATGAAAATAAAAAGCTGGATGACTGCGGACCAGGATGAGGGAGGGCCTGGGAACTGGAGGAGGGGGCCCCAAAGAGGAGCCGGAGCTCTGGGACCTTGGGGGGAGTCTCGAGGGGGTGTCGGGCGAGCCTCTTCCCTCCCCCGCGGATGTCCGCCCCAGGTGCCTCACCTGTCGCTGGGGTTCCTGGTTCTGTGGCTTCTGAAGTCTCGGTGGTTGCTGCTTGGGGGATCTCTGGGCCCTGTGAGGCTGCGGGTCCGGAGGTGTCTCCCTCACCCCCGCCTCACACCCCAGCTCCTTCCGGTCACAGGATCCATAGGCAGCTTGCACCCCTGGAGCGATGACAAGCTCCTGGACGTCACCCTGTGGAGACACAAGGAAAGGAGGCAGAGACGGCATCAGGGCCAGGGCACAGTCTGGGACCACGGCGAGGCCAACCCCAGGGAAAGCCGTGGGCCAGGCGGGCTGTAGGCAGCGTTCCGTGCTTCTTCACTGAGTAGCACAGCTAACGCAGCCCTGAAGTCGTGATTTTAGGGTTGCATAAACTCTTTTAGTTTTTAGAGGAACTGTCTCTCTCTCTCTCTCTCTCTCTCTCTCTCTCTCTCTCTCTCTCTCTCTCTCTCTCTCTCCTCTCTCTCCTTCCCTCCCTCCCTCTCTGGTTTGGGGGCAACACCCCACAGTGCTCAGTGCTAACTCCTGCTCTAAGCTCAGGGATCACTCCTGGCAGGCCCGAGGGACCATACAGGTGCCAGGGATTGAACCAAGCTCATGGGCAGGCAAGGCAAGCGCCCCACCCACTGTACCATTGCTCTGCCCCCAAGGGGCTTCTCATTTATAAGCCAACTGGACCAAGTGAGTAGTCAAGGATCTTTTTTGTATGTTTTCTTTTTGTTTGGGGGCCACACCTGGTGGTGCTCAGGGCTTACTCCTGGCTCTCAGCTCAGGGATCACTCCTGGCAGCGCGCACAGAGCCATATGCAGTGTAGGGAGTGAGTCGGGCCGGACTATGTGTGAGATAACCCCGTACTAGCTCTCCAGCACCAGGAGCACGTATTCAGAAAGCGTTGCTTGAATGGGTGGATTGGATGGATGGATGGATGGATGGATGGATGGATGGATGGATGGATGGATGAATGGATGGAAAGATGGGTGAGACGGGTCTCCTGGGAACTCAAATGCATGACTGAATGGAAGGACTGGTGCACAGCACATGAATGAATGTACAGGTGGGTGGCCGGGTGGGGAGATATGGGGGCTACAGAGTAGCTATAAACAGACTGGTAGAGAGAGGTGGCCATGGGTGAGTAAGTCATTGGCAAAGGAGCACGTGAGGAGATGGGGAGGAGGAATACACGCGTCCTCAGACGCACGGGTAATGGGTGGATGGGGGAGTGAATGGGTGGATGGATGGGTTAGGGTAGATGGACGGAAGGACAGCAGATGGGTAATCTCAGAAAGGGAATAGCAGGACAGGGGACGAGTGGATAGAAGCCTGGAGTCTCGAGTGGGTAAGTGGATGAGTCGGTAAATGGGCAACTGGACACAGCTCGGCTGACGGAGGACTAGGAGGACAGTGACGAAGACTGAGTGACAGGGTAGGTGACTGTGGACAATCTTGCCAAATTAGTGAGCCCCTCGTGCTCTCAGGGACCAAATTAATCCTGAAGAGAGAACCCGGAAGTATAAGTTTATGAGAGGAAAAAAAAAAACATGAAAGTGTAGGGCACAGCAAAGGGGGGTCCTGAGGCCAGAGGAGAGTGGCCCCGAGACCCAGAAGCAGGGTCACTCCTGTCTGAGTGCTCTCATCACCTCAAAGACTTCCTCATCCAGGATCCGGGCGCCAAATATGATCACTCCTCGGGTGTCCAGCACTGGGCGAGCGCTTCGAGGGAGGGGCCGCGTCACTCGCTTCTTGCAGTCAACTATAAGGGTGACAGACTGGCCCTTCACAGCCACAGCCAGCCGGTGCCACCTAGTCACAGATGGGGAGAGGTTCAGGTGACTGACCAAAGAGGTGAAGTGAACAAGGCTGGGGAACTACTGATTGAAGGGGGTGAACCCAGTGACAGTAGAGATCATGATATATTGAATTAGTGCAGTTTGGTCTTTCTCTGAGCTTGGTCCCCACCGGACCTGGTTTCCTTTCTATGGTCCCAGTCTTACTGGTTGGTCCCCTAGTCTCAGGCATATCCTCCCCCTCCATGTACATTATTTTCACCTATAGCCCTGTTGAAATATCTGCAGGCCCATCAGGGCTATATGGCCCCCAGTTAAGAAACGCTGACAAATAAGTAAAACGACAAAAGAGAAAAGCTAATGAGTGCTTACAAAACACCCAGTGCTGTGCAGTAGTTTGCTCATTTGATTCTTGTAATTCTGTCTTCCCTCTTTTATAGACACAGAAACCAGGGCTTAAAAGAAAATTTAAAAAAAACTTGGCCAAGATAAAGGCTACTACTCCCTGCAAAAATTTGGTTTTGAGGCTGGAGCGAAAGCACAGCGGGCAGGGCGTCTGCCTTACATGCAGCCGAACCAGGTTCAATTCCCAGCATCCCATATGGTTCCCCGAGCACCGCCAGGAATAATTCCTGAGTGCAGAGCCAAGAGTAACCCCTATGCATTGCCAAGTGTGACCCAAAAAGAAAAGGGGAAAAAAGAAAGAATTTGGTTTTCGGAGAGTAGAGTTGGGGCCACACCAGGCAGTACTTAGGGATTAGTCCTGACCCTATGCTCAGGGAGCACTCCTGGAGAATTCAGGGGACCAAGAGGTATGAAGGATCGAACCTGGTTTGGCCAGGTGCAAGGTAAGCACCTAACCTACTATACTATCTCCCCAGCCCAAGAATTTAAACTGGGAAGGCCCAGTTCTGGGCTAGAAGTGACTGGTGTTTGGTCTGTTTGTCATGAGGCCAAAAGGGTTGATGGAATTTCCAAACTTAAGGAGGGGAGTCTGAGGTAGTGGTTAAAAGGGAGTAACTGAAAGCATCCGCCCGAGAGCTAGAGGTGCAAACTGACTTACTTGCCGTCGGCGAGGCTGAGGCCTCGGAACGCTGGCTGGGCCGGGGCTTGGGGCCGCCCTGTCTGGTCCTCGTACAGGAAGCGGACAGGCTGGCCCAGCTCCAGGCCCAGCTGGCGGGCACCCTGGGCGCTGTAGAGAGTCAGGAGAGGAGCCTGCAGGCCAGGGCGGGTCCGGACAGCAGCGAGCAGAGAGAAATCTTTGGGGAAGCCTCCTGGTACCCGAGAAAGACACGTACACAAGTGGAATCGGGGGCAAAGAGAACCCAAGGCCTTCCCTCTGGGCTGGCCTCCGGCCTCCACCTTTTCACGGTAGCCTCACCTGGGAAGAGCTGGCGGGTGGGTGCGCTGAGCTGGGCAGGTCTCGAGACTCGGTAGGCCACGTCGGCTGGACAGATGCCTCTTGTCTTTTTGACACCATCAGGGAGGGAGGGGAACCTCAGAGCCCTGAGCACATCCACAGGGGGTGCACCTGAGAGAGTCCGGGAAGGTCAGAGGGATGCCCCCTCAGGCAAACGGCCCTACGTCAGAGCCATCTGGGGCCTAGAACTCTGCTTTCGGGGGTTCCAACTCCCTCAAAAGCAAAGGGCCCCTTTTCCTTGCTTGCTCCGGAAGTGGCTCGGAGCAGATGGTGAAGCACGGGTCCTGGGGAGGGCCCCCAGGCCTTGTATTGGCTCCATCTGCACTGCCAGCCTCCTTCTCCCTCACGCTCCCTTCCCTTCTCTTCTCTGCTCCCGTCTCTCAGCCTCCACCCATGTCTCCCCCTAGCTTTAATTATTTT
The DNA here is from genome assembly GCF_027595985.1 of Sorex araneus. Classification (NCBI taxonomy): domain Eukaryota; kingdom Metazoa; phylum Chordata; class Mammalia; order Eulipotyphla; family Soricidae; genus Sorex; species Sorex araneus. The sequence goes on along the minus strand of NC_073303.1, from coordinate 27,682,426 downwards.
GTTTGTTTGTTCTGGGGCTACACCCAGTGATGCTCGGGAGTTACTCCTGGCTCTGTGCTCAGGAATGACTCCTGGCGGGCTCAGGGGTCCGTCTGTGGTGCCAGAGATGGAACCCGGGCCAGCCACGTGCAAGGCAGATGCCCTACCCGTTGTGCTGTCGCTCCGCCTCTTCTCCCTCTTTACTCTCTGGGTGTCTGTTGGCTGTCCTGGCCCCCACCCCCAAATCTCCTGCCTCTCCTCTTTTCTCTCACACTCTGTCCATCCCTTTCTTTCCAGGTTTCTCCCTGTCTCTCACTCCCTTTCCATATCTCTCAGTCTCTGAGTCTCTGGCCTCTGTCCTGTGTCTCCAGCACAAACAACATCTGGCCAATCGATCACCCTGGGCACAGGAGATGGGGGGGTGGGGTGCAGCTGTCCAGGGCAGGGGGCTTCAGGCTGCCACAACTTCCACATGTGGCAACCCTCGAAGCGTGCAAAGAAGATGCAAAACAGAGCCCCCCAGGGCCGTGAGCCCCCGGTGTGGGGGGAGGGCTGGCACCGGGGGTGGGGGAGCTGCAGCTGCCACGCGGAGCCGGAGCAGGTCCAGGGCCCCGAGCCACACATCTGTGGATCCCATCAGAGCCTGTGCCCAAAACCCGGGCAGCAACCCCCCTCCCGGCCCCACAACCTGGAACCCCAGCCCTGCCCACCACCCGAGAGGCAAAGATTCAAGCCCACCCCCAGCCCTCTCCACGGGACAGAATTCAGCTCCCGAGATCTCCAGCTTAAAGGCGGGGCTGGGGGGGGTGCGAGACAAAGGTCACCTCTTCCCCACTTGCTCCCTGAGACACCGTCCCCGTGCCATCAGCTTTGGGGCGGAAAAATCCCAAAGAAATTCCAGCAACACTTTCATAGAAATGTGGGGCAGGACAGGGGCCAGAGCGATCAGGAGAGCAGAGCGGGGGGGCGGGGGGGGAACGGGGGCGGGGGGCGTCGGTGTTGAGGTGGTGCGGGCAGGCAGAAAAAAAGGCCCTTTGAGCCCAGGAGCCGGGAAACCACGGCCTTACCTCCCTCCCTCGCCCCCCCACACCCCGCCCTAGCCTGGCCCCGGCGTGCGGCAGCTCTGCAAACACCAACCACACAAGGGCCGCTTTGAGAGATGGAGACTCCGTGAGACAGAGACACAGAGACCCACAGAGACCCCGGGCAAGGGGCCGTCAGAGGCCCCCACCTCCCCGCAAAGCCCAGGAGAGTCGGGTCCATCTGAGAGACCTGCCCACAGGCCGGCCCGGCTCCTCCTCCAGCCGCAGACGGGCCTCCCTCACTCCACTTCAGGTGCCCATCACCCCCCTGCCGCCCTCCGCTGGCACCCCCCAAGGCCCCATTCTCCCCTCATGAATCGCACACTAAGTCGGTCTCCTGTCTGCCCACCCATAGGGCCCCCCTCCCGGCCTCTGTGCTACAGCACCCCTTCCCCACACACACACACCCCGCTCCCTAGCTCCAGAGAACCTGAGTTCTTCCTTCTGGAGTCCAACCCCAATTTTTAGGAGCCCATCTGACTCTTCCCCCATCCCAGCAGAGAACAAGGGAGGAACAGTTATATGCAAATCAGCTTCTGGTGTTTTAGCGAGTCTGGGGCTCCCTGGTCCTCCTCTCCCCCTTGCCCAGCCCCTTGCCCAGGAGCCAGGACTACTGGGCTTTCTGGGGAAAAGGATCTGAGCTGTGGATCCTGGGGTTCCCCCCCTCCCAACACACCCACCCAAGTCCGGCTAGCGGCGGGGGAGGGGCGGGCAGGAATGCACGGAGCTGGCCCCTGCCTGGACACCTGATCCCGGCCTGTCCAGCAGCCGTCCTGTTGGCAGCCCGCCCAGTGCTCCCCAGAGCCAGCCGCGTGGCAGCATCGAGGGCACAGGGAGGGGGAAGGGGACCCTGCCGGGAGACGAATAGTGCAGGCACCCCTGCCCTCCAGCTTACTGGGGTCTGCTCGGACGCCCCTTGGCACCCTCGGCTCCCTGGGCACACGCAGCAGGCTCGGGAGAGGCTCCCCCACCACGCGCCCTCCCCACTGATAGCCCAGAGCCCGCTGGACCACTTCAGCCCCTGCTGTCCACGGCTCTGCAGGCGGCGCCAGCATCCCACCCTGGCTAGAAGGCGAGCCCCCACCTTCCACCTGCTTTCCAAGAAGCAAAGAGAACCCTCCTCTGGCTCCTTGAGACCCAGAGGTCCTGCACGCCAGTCTGGGTTCCCAAAACCCTTCTGGGGGAGAAGCATCACCGGTCGCCTTCTGCCTGGGGGGTGCTCGGGTCTCTGATTCCGAGTCTTACCTGCCCAGGCCCGGGCGGCGCTCAGCCCCAGCACCAGAGGCACGAGCAGGACCAGGCGGTGGCAGCGGCCGCACCGCTCCATGGTTGGCGCCCGGCACCGGGTCCCAGGGACCCAGGGGCTGCCGGCGTCGGGGGACCGGAGAGCCTGGGGGGTGAGCCTCGGGCGCCCGGCCCGGGAGGTCAGAGGCTGTCCGGCGGCGGCGGCGCTCAGCGGCCCCGCTCCATGCAGCGAGGCGCCGTCGGGGCTCGGACGCTGCTCCCTCCTCGGTGGCCGCCGCTCCTGTGTGTCCCCAGCCACCCCGGCGGCCCGAGCCCCCGACTCCCTCCGCCCCCGGCCCAGCCCCCGCCTCCGGCCGCCCGCCCACTGCACCGTGGGGAAACCCCACCCTCGGCCTCCACCTGGGAAGGGGCGGGGACCGGCCCCCGGCCGCCCCTCGGAACCCCGCCCGGCGCTGGCAAGGAGTCCGCGACCCGGAGCCCCAAGACGCGCCTTTCAGGAACCCCAATGCCTCGTCCCCAGCCCCTTTTCTAGAATGCAAACGTCCAGCCCCGGCCCTCCCGCAGCCCGCGCAGAGCCCGGGGAGGGGCTCGGGGCACGGTGGGAGGGGCGGGGCGGGCCGGGGGTCGCGGCTCGGGGTATCAGCGCTCCGTAATTACCGCGCCGGGCCGCCGTAATTACAGAGCCGCGCGCCGGGTATTTATAGGCCGGCTATAGATAGCGAGCGGACCGCCGCCCGCCCGACGGCGCGGGGCCCGGCGCGGGGCGGCGGGTCGGGCCCGAGGGGGCGCGCACGGGGCGGCGGGCGAGGGGGTCCGCGCGGCCGCCGACGCCGCGGAGGCGCCGGGAGGCCCGGGGCGCGGGGTCACGCGGGGACGGCTCGCGCCCGGGGCGCCCCCACGAGCGGGCGTGCCGGGCCGCGGGCGGAGCCGCCGCGAGCGAGCCCAGGCGCCGCCGCCCGCTGGCGCGGGGCGCGCGCGGCCGAACAAGGCGCCTTTGAGCGCGGCCCCGCCCCGCGGGCACCCCCGCTCCGCGCCCGCCCCACAAAGCGCGCCTTGTCCCCCACCCCGCGGCGGCGCGCCCCCCCCCCCCACCCCCAGGAGTCAACCTCAGTCGAGAAAACAGCGATTTTAATTTGAAAGCGATTTTATGTGAGTCAAAGTGTGGGGAAAGGACCCCCGGAGAGGGCTGCCGGGCGGAAGTCATGCAGCCCCGGCACCGGCTCGGCGGGGCGGGCGCCCGGGCTCCCCTCCACTCCGGGGCCCGCGGCCCCCGACCACGTGGCGGGACCCTGGATGCCCAAAGGCCGAGGGGTCGGGGGGGGGGGGGGGGGGGGGGGGGCTGCTCACCAAGCCGGTCCCCAAGCCCCGCGCTGCCGTGGCCGGCCCTTCCCCGTGGGAGGCCGGGCTGGGAGGGCCCAGGGCAGCAGCGCGGGCGCCTCCCCCACCCCACGGACGTCTCCGCCAGCCCGGGGAAGTACAGTACTTCTTTGAGTCTAACTGCGAGTCTCTATCCTCTGAGGAAATGAGAAAGCAGACCAGTTCCTGGTCTTCACCGGCGCCCCGCCACCACCCTTTCCTTTCAGTCTGACTGCAAGAGGTCAAGTGCGAGCGGCGGGCACCGTGGACGGGACACGGGGCAGGAGGGACCCCCGGCACCCTCCTCCACAGCAGCCCCTCATCTGCCGGGCTTGGAGAGAGAAAAGAACTGTGGGAGCACTACTCCCACGCCCATCAGCTGGGGGGCCTGCCCCCCAACAGCCGTCTCTGGGGAGTTCCCACTGCCACTCTTCAGAGGGGGGTTAGTGAAAAGGAAGATGAGAAGGAAGCAAACTCCTGCGCAAGGCCAGTGCTTTGTGCGGGGGGAAGGGGAGCAATCATTCCGGGCAGGGTTAAGGAATCACCCCAAATCGTGGGAGACCCAGACAGACTCAGAGCCTCAAGGCCACTGGAGAGGTCCAGTCCTTACGGGGGTCAGAGCCCCTCTGACGTGGGGCACGGAGAAAACCCTCCAGGAGTTTAGAGACCCCACCTAACCCCTCCCAGAGGTCTGCACTCTGTGCCTCCTCCTCACCCACCAAGATTCTAGGACCTTCTAGGATCCAGGCCCTCCCCAGAGCGCCTCCAGGCTCCACATCCCTGTGGCCAGTACACGTCTCCGACACCAGCGCCCGGACCAGGCCTGGGTGTGGTCTCGGCTCAGGCCAGCTGGTGGGGAGCCTCCAGCATCTCCATGAGGAAAGTGTCGATGGGGGTGTCGCCAATAAGCTTGAAGAAAAACAGGTGCTCTAAACACTTAAGGCCGATGGACCTGAGGGCAGGAAGACGGAGCAGCAGCTTGGCAAACCTGCGGGGGTAAGGAAAAGCAGCTGAGAGCTAGAAGACCCTCTCGCAGATGCCCCCCACCCCACCCCCTGCACAGGGCCCCCAGCTCTCACCGTCCCTGCTGCTCCGGGTACTTCTGCTTGCAGTAGGTCTCCAGGGACGCGTACACTTTCTCCCGCAGGACCTCTACTTCACTGGGGTTGGACAGGCCCTTGGCATCTAGGACGGCAGAGCAGAGGCCGAGGACAACACGTCAAATCAAAACATACGTGCACACATGGCCCTTTGGGGCCTCCTGGCCACCCCGTTCAGGCCCTGACTTGCCCGACACTAGATGCGGCCCGTGGGGCATGTGGGCCACGGGACGGTCCAAGGGGGAACACGGCAGCGGACACGGGAGAGCCTGAGCTGAGGGTCTTCCTGAGGGGACCGCTGGGGGCCTAGGAGGCTCCGAGGGCCGGTGCTCTTACCTGGGTTGAACAGAATGATGGCCCGCAGGCAGCCCAGCTCTGTCTTGTCCATCCTCATGTCACGCATTTTGGACACTAGCTCTGTCAGCACCCTGGAGAGGGACCTGCAGGTCACTCAAAGGTCACAGCTCAGCCAGCCTTGGACACGGACCAGTCTATATGCACCACCCCGACCACCGACACGCCGACCTAGCTGACGGCCACTGACCGGTCAAAGATGGCACCCACGCCGGCAGAGTGGGCAGAGTTGCGGTGCACGTGGAGCCCCGTGGCCAGGAGGATGCCATCCCGGACGTCAATGGATCGGTGGGAAAAGGAGGCAATGAGCAGCTCGTTCCAGCCTGGGCAGGGGGCAGCAAGGGGCAGACGCCGGAGATCAGTCCCCGGGACCACAAGCGCATCGGGCAGGGGAGAGGAAGAGGCGGGAGGGCCAGTGAGCTCAGCCCGGATGCGGGTGACTGAAGGACACCGACAAGGGGGCAAACGTCAAGGGCACTGACCTGCCCGCAGCAATATGACCTGGTCATCCAGAGGCAACGAGGAGAAGTGTGGGATCCTCTTGGCCCACTCAACCAGCGTGAACAGCTGTTTGTCAGCGGCCTGACAGATGTTAGTCACAGGGTCGTTTGGCTGCAGGAGACGGAAGTGAGAGTTACAAAGGGTTTGGAGGTACGCCGAAAGCCCCCCCACACTTGTAAAAGGTGGCTGACACTCCCTCCTTGCACTCAGGCTCTCTTCAGTCCCCACCTATAGCGGCTCCTGCCCATCGGGCCCTCTCTTCCAACAAAGCTTTGGGACTTGCCTTGGGCTCTGCCAGTGGGTTACTGGGAAGCCACACCCCCGCCTATGACAGACCGTGTCTGACAGCACTTCCAGTCCCAGGCCGTGTTAGTTGGGAGAGGAGGGGGAGAGAGACCTAAGTTCCTGCCCCCCGCGCCCCCACCAGGAAGGAGAGTGGACTGAACCCATCACTCACGCTGCTGCCGCTACCCCCGGTTCCCCCGGGACCCTCAACGCCCTGGTCACTCTTCTGCTCCACAGCCAGCTCTGCCTCCAGGATCCTGTCCACAGGCATCTCCTCGGGGGCTCCCCCAGCCCCCTCCCCATCCCCGTCCTTGTCCTTCCCCCGCTGACGCTCCTCCTGTACCGCTAGGGAAGAAGGGAGAAGAAAAAGTAGAAAATCAGCAGTCAGCCCCCAGGGGCTCCCAGACTGTCCTCAGAACTCTCAGGGTCTCGTGGCTCATAGGAGGTATTTGTAGGAACAGTTGCAGAAAGTGAGTACGTCACTAAAACAATGGAGATGGCGTCCAAGAAAGAAAAGGGAGAGGGGCTGGAGCGATGGCACAGCGGGTAGGGCGTTTGCCTTGCACGCGGCCGACCCGGGTTTGAATCCCAGCATCCCATATGGTCCCCTGAGCACCGCCAGGGGTAATTCCTGAGGGCAGAGCCAGGAGTAACCCCTGTGCATCGTCGGGTGTGACCCAAAAAGAAAGAAAAGGGAGAGTAAAGGAATTAGAAAAATTAAAAAACCCTGATATTTAAATGGAGTCCTTACAACACACTAGGAAATGTGCCAAGCACGCTGTAACATTCATTCAGTCACTGCAAGGAACCTGTATTTGTCTGTGTTTTTGTTGTTGTTTTGGGGCCACACCCACCTGTACTCCTGTAGGTACTAGGGGACTGCACCTAGTGCCAGGGACGGAACTGTCGAGCCTTACCCCTGAACTCGCTCTCCAGCCCCGTCCCCATTTGTTACAGAGTTCAAGGCTTGGGGAGTCAAACAGCTTGCCCACGTCCACACATCACACAGCAAGTCAATCTGAATCAAATGCAAATCCTGCATTGGGACTAAATGAAAGGCAACGTCCGAGGTCATCAGAGATAGTCAGACCCCAGCCCTGCCACTCTTTGCTTGATGACCCTGGCTAAGCAGCCCTCACTCACACCCTCCAAGTCAGGGATTGGACCAAGAAACTCTCCCAAGTCTCTCAGAACTCCAGAAGGAGACGTAAGAAAGAGGCGACAGGTGGGTCTTCAGTCAAGTCTGCAGCTTACAAGGGTCGACTCCCAGTGTGGAGAAGACACCACAGACAACAGGGAGATGGGGACAGACACTAGGTCAAAAAGGGGGTCGGAGCAATAGAACAGTGAGTAGGGTACTTGCTTTGCACACAGCTGACCCTGGTTTGATACCCGGCATCCCGAGCACCACCAGGAATAATTCCTGAGTGTAGGAGTAAGACCTGAGCATCACCGGGTGTGATCCCACCAAAAAAAGAGCGGGGAGGAAGGGCAGCTAAGGAGTTCCCACCACTGAAGAAGACAAGTCATCCTTCCCCGCAGCAGCCCAGGGGAGGGTAATCAAGGTAGAACCATTAGGAAGGAAACTCAGGAGGCCAACTAGACCGTGTCCAGGAACCCGGAAGATGAGCTAAAAGGGTAGAGACATGAGAAATCAAACACCGCCCCCTGGAGGACAGAGAGAGAAAAACCAGCGCCGTCTTTCCCTGAGAGTCTGGAAGTCCCCTCACATTTCCTGGGGCCTGGGGAAGGCCGGAGGGGCAGGCCCTTACCTTCCCGCTTCATGCCCGTGGCCAGGCACTTCTGATAGCGGCAGTACTGGCAGCGGTTCCGCTGGCGCTTGTCCACCGTGCAGTCCTTGTTGTCGCGACATGAGTAGGTCAGGTCCTTACGGATGGTTCGCTTGAAGAACCCTTTGCAGCCCTCGCAGCTATAAACCCCGTAGTGTTTGCCTGCATGGGGATGGAACAGCAGCGAAAGGCTGTGTGCAGACCGCGCGCGCGCGTGCGCGCACACACACACACACACACACACACACACACACACACACAGAGCCTGTCTTCTCAGTCTGTCTTCACCAAACAGAGCAGGGCACTCGGACACCAGAGATGATCTAGTCCCACTCCCTCCTTGCTGCCCACTGACCTGACAAGAGCCCCCCTTCCTCCTCATTGCCCACTCTGGGCTGCAGGTTCTGGCACTCTCATCAGGTGTTCTCAGCCCGCTGGCTCCAAGACAACCCCTCCAGCCCAAGGGACCCCCGGGGAGGGAAGGTGAACAGCACACTTCTCCCCTCCAGCTGGTGCTCTGAGCCCCGTACCTGAACTTCGGTCCCCACAGATTGCACACAGCCGTTTGCCAGCCCCAGGGCCACCAGGGGGCGGTGGACAGTGCAGGCCCCGGACTCCTAGGACTGGTGGCTTCACATCTTCAGGGGGGCCAGCCCCACCCACAGGGAGCGACACTGTTGAGTTAATCTGGGGTGGGGGGAAACAGGGAGGTCACAGGGGAACTGAGTGGGCAGGACAGTCTCCGAGGGGAAGGTGATCATTCCTACTCCCCCACCCCATCCCTTCATTGCACATTCCGGAGGGCACCAGCTACAGTACTCCAGGAGTAGGATCACCCCTGGGGCAAGACCCTCAAGAGATTAGCCTCCCTGGTAACAAAGGCCTAGAATGGTTTGGATCTCCATTAACAAGACAGAAGACCGTCTGGGTTTCTTCAAAGGATGGGGAAGGCAGCATGCAATGAAAGGTCAGTCACCTTAAAAGGGCAGGGCTGCCCCCAGACCACAGATCTCAAAGGTCAGTGGGTCACCGAGACCACAGAGAAATTAAAGTGGAGAGGAAATAGAGCCCCCCTCCCCCAACCTCTCACCTGGGGGCTGCTGACAGGCCCGGAGAATCCAGGGGGCGCTGGAGGGGGCAGGCCAGGGGAGCCCATGGAAGAGCTGATGACAGGGAAGGGGGAGCCTAGGGGAGGGGGTGGCATTGGGGGTGGGGCCCCTGAGCCTCCAAGGGATGGCGCTGCTGAAGGGGGTAGGGGGGGCCCAGGAGGAGAAGGGGGAGGGGCTCCCTGGGGAAGGGGGTTGGGGGAGGAACTGTCTGGGCTTCGGGAGTCTGAGGGAGGGGCACACGAAAGCACAGACACACACAAGACAGGAGACAAAAAGAGAACATGAGTTTTCACTTCATCATCCAACTCCAATTCTCTGCCCGCCGCACCACGCCAGCCCACCCCACTCATCCCGAGTCCAGCGACACCCTGTTATCACTCGACAGCCGATGTCCCCACTGTGGTGAGAGGGAGGGGGTCCCAGTGGGGAGGAGGGCAGTTCAGGCAAGAAAAAAAAATCCGGAACAACGCATCTGGTCACCCCAAATCCAGCGGCTTTTCGGGTGGGTAAAGCGGCACGTGGGGTGGCGCAACTGGCCCCGGCACTTCCAGCTTGGGAGCCGGGACATGCCGGGAAAGGGACAGGCGCCCGACACCCCTCCGAGGGCTCGGGACCCGCCTGCAAATGTCGAGTCCTCGAGCCGGGGAAGCCGGGGCGCACGGCCCGGCCGGCCCTGGGGCGCGCGGGGCCTCGGGCTCCGCGGCGCCCCCGCCCCGCCCCGCCCCGGGGGGCCGGGCGCTGGGGCCCCGGGAGGAGACGCGTGTTTACAAACAAGGGGGCGGGAGCGCCGGGGACGCGGCCAGGCGCGGGGGAGGGGGCAGATAACTCGGTCACTGGCCCGCCAGCCCGTCTGCCGGGACACTCACCCCGCCCGCTGTCGCCCATCCCGTCCCGTCCAGCCTCCCCCGGCTCCGGCTCCGGGCTTTGTGGGTCTCCCGCCGCCGCCGCCGCCGCCGCCGCCGCGGGATCCAGCCAGGGCCGCCGCCGCCGCCACCGGGACGCGACCCCACAATGCATTTCTTTTCGCACCCCCACCGGCCCACACTGCCCCGCGGCATGCCGCTGCGGGAGGAAGGGCGGGCGCGCGGCCCAGGACATGCCGCCCGGCCGAGCGCGGGAATGTCGAGGGGCCCGGGGGCTGCCGGGGGACCAGCCGAGCACGAGGGAGACCCAGAGGGAAAGCAAAACCGAGAAAGAGACTGGCCTCGACCGGGTCGGACTACACGCTGCGCTCTGCTCGGTACCAAAATGACAGCGCCGCTGCGGCAGCCATGTTGATACGGACGGGAAGTCTCGGCGCCAGGGCCCGCCCCCGCGGTCTCGGCGGGCCTGTGAGCGGCCCGGCCCGGCCCGCCGCCGCCGCCCCCGCGCCCGCGCATGCGCGCCGCCGCCCGGCGCCTCTCCGCTACCCGAGCGCCTCCATGTTGGTAAAGGGGTCGGGGACGGGGACAGAACGGAACTTCCTCTTCTCGCGGGAGCTGGAGGCGTGACTGCCACGTCCGAGCAAACCGGGAAAGAAGAGGATCCCGGAGCCGGTGAGACTTCCCTGCTTTTCGCTACCGTCCTTCCCCAGGCCTCTCTCCGCACGTGGTGGGTCATAGAGACGAGGGCCCAGAGAGTCCCTAGAGTGCAGGATCTAAGCCTAGAACGGTGTCCCGGGGGCCCTACATCCGGGAGGGATCGCGGGAGCAAAAGAACGAGCCTTGGGAACAATGTGGGTGGAGACAGAATGGAACGGGGGGCATGAGCCTTGGAAGTGGATGACGGGCATGTGTGAAGCCCGCATGGGTGTTGAGGGTCAAGTGGAGTCACTGTCTCTGTCCCTCTGGTCAGCGTGATGGCCAGAGGCCTGGGGCCCCCCTACAAGGTAGCCGTGGGACTGCTGACCTGGGCGGCCTTGGGGCTGCTAGTGGCCGGACACGGGGGTCACGGAGACCCGCACGACGAGCTGCACGAGAACTTCCATGGCCACGGCCACGGGCACTCACATGAGGATTTCCACCATGGACACAGCCATGCGCATGGCCATGGACACAGCCATGCCCATGGCCATGGACATACTCATGAAAGCATCTGGCACGGGCACACCCACGGTCACGACCATGGACATTCCCATGAGGATATGCACCATGGCCATAGCCATGAGCACAGCCATGGAAGCTTTGGGGAGTCTGGGGCTCCAGGCATCAAGCAGAACATGGACACTGTCACTCTCTGGGCCTATGTGAGTCCCCAGGGAATGGGGGGAGGGGATGGCTCTGGATTGTCGTGAATCCCTGCACCACTTGACCCCATCTCTCTCTCCCCCCAGGCACTAGGCGCCACAGTGCTGATATCTGCAGCCCCATTTTTTGTCCTCTTTCTCATACCTGTGGAGTCAAACTCCCCCCGGCATCGCTCTCTGCTCCAGATCTTGCTTAGTTTTGCCTCAGGTGGGCTCCTAGGAGATGCCTTCCTGCACCTCATCCCTCATGCTCTGGGTAAGTGACCTCAAAAGTAAATAAGAGGCTAGCGTCCCTGAGATTCCTGGTCTCCTGATATTTTCTCCAGTGTCAGACTCACATGGGATAAACTCCCTCATTAGGCCTTTCATCCCCTTCCTCCAGAACCGCATTCTCATCAGCCTGTGGAACAGCCTGGAGGACACGGACATTCCCACAGTGGTGAGGAGGGAGTGGATGGGCACGGGTTGGGGCGCTGGGGAAGGTCTGTCCCTTCCTGTCCGCCTGCCCCTGGAGAGAAAGAATCCCGAATCCTCACCTCCTTAATGTGTCACTCTCTCCATCCCCAGGACAGGGTCCCCTACTGTCAGTGGGCCTCTGGGTGTTGGGTGGAATCGTCGCCTTTCTGGTGGTGGAGAAATTTGTAAGACATGTGAAAGGAGGACATGGACATGGTCACAGCCATGGGAGTCATGGACACGGAAAACATGGTGAGTCCAGGAACATTCCAGAGGTCATCTTGCCGATCTTAGGTGCCCCATGCTCACCAACTTCTTTCTTGCCATAGAGCGTTCCTCAAAGGAGAAGCAGAGCTCAGAGGAAGAAGAAAAGGAAGGAGGGGGGTCACGAAAAAGGAAAGGCGGACAGGCAGTACCCAAAGATGGGCCTGTGAGACCTCAGAATTCTGAAGAGAAAAAAAGAGGTTCAGGTGAGGGCCTGGGTTGGTGATAAGCTCTGGCAAGTCGGGTCATCGTGGGTCTCCCGGAGTCTGGGCTGTGGATAATGACAGGTGTTTGGGAAATGGGGAGGGACTGGGTGTGAGGGGGCGCCTGAGCGAGAGAGTGATTGGGCTGGCCGGGGCTCGGTAGGTTGGGCGCCGCCCCTGATCATTTCCTCTCCCTTTCCTTCCATACAAGATCTCCGTGTATCGGGGTACCTGAATCTGGCTGCTGACCTGGCACATAACTTTACGGATGGCCTGGCTATTGGTGCCTCATTTCGAGGGGGACGGACACTAGGGATCGTGACCACAATGACTGTCCTGCTACATGAAGTCCCCCATGAAGTTGGGGACTTTGCCATCTTGGTCCAGTCTGGCTGTAGCAAAAAGCAGGTTGGTGATAATGTGAACCAATTGTGGTTGCCTTCGACCCTTTATTCATTATTCACCCTCTTCAAACCCGAGACTGCCTTCATTAGTTCCAGACAGGTTACACTGTTTGGAATATCAGACCCCTTAGGAAGGCAGGGAAAGGAGTTCCGTTCCTTTGCCTTCTAGTTCATAGTGTTTTGGACTGTGATCCATAAGCCATCTGTGTAACGGCTGATAAAGGCCTTTGTATCCCCCTTTGCACTGGACCCAGTGAATTGGAAGATGTGTGAAAAGTCAGACTCTTCGGGCAGTGTCTACTCTCGACCTCTTTCTGTTCCTTCTCTTGTGTCCCTCTTCTCTGCATCCCTAATACCCCGCAGCCATATATGAGTCACCAATAATCCTTAGGTGTTAGTGAGTGCCTCTCTCTTTTCTGCTCACCAGGCGATGCGTCTGCAACTCCTGACGGCACTAGGGGCACTGGCAGGCACAGCCTGTGCCCTCCTCACTGAAGGCGGAGCGGGGCCTGGCTGGGTCCTGCCATTCACCGCAGGTGGTTTTATCTACGTAGCGACAGTGTCTGTGTTGCCTGAGCTGTTGAGGGAGGCATCACCACTGCAGTCACTTCTGGAAGTGCTGGGGATCCTGGGGGGCGTTGCCATGATGGTGTTGATTGCCCATCTCGAGTGAGAGGTGGGACAAACTACCCCCACCTGATCCCAAACCTCTAGCCTCGAGGTCCTTCAGGTCAGAGTCCTGTGGAGGCTGGGGGCCCTGGCTAGAGACAGCTGCCAAGGGAGCAGCATTGGCTTGGCGTGAGGGTCCGGAGGTTTGTTGACTTTTGTAGAGGTGAGAGGGAGAGGGACCATATGTGTATGTATGTGTATATATATACATGTGTGTGTGTGCTGACCATGTTTGTTGGGTTTGGGGAGCTAAGTAGGGGGGTGGGGGGATGAAGACTGGCACAGAGGGGGAACGGCAGCCTACCCCAGCCCCCTACCCATTAGTTGGGGACCAAGCTGCCACACGCTGGCTTCTGTTTTCCCTCCCTCCCACAGCGGAGGTGTCAGGGAAGGCCGGAGCCCTGGACAGTGGTGGTAGCAGGAGGAGTCAACAGGAGGGATGACCATCAATCAGTGGTGTGGCCTGATTTGGAAGTGATGAGGGAGGGGGTTGGGGGAGCTGTTAATCTTAGGGCCTGATTTTTTTTTGTTTCTATTCTTTTTATATCACTGTTGGAATCTTGGGGAAGGGTGGTGACTAGCAATAAAGTCCTTGAATCTCCGCCCCATGTGCAGTCTTTGTCTCTTCCTTTTTTTGAAGGGTCGGGGGACTGAGGGGGGATTAGTAGGGTCCCATGCTCCCTGGTCTCCCCAGGCCCGCAGCGGTGGTGCCTGGCCACGCCCCCGAGGTGGGAGGTCTGACTGCGCTAGCGGCCGCAGATGGCCCAAGGGGCCAGCAGGCTCTCATTGGCTGGGCTTTGTCCTAGCCCCGCCCCCTCTGCGCCCGGATTGGCTCGGTGCTGAGCGGTCCGCCCCGCGGCTGCCCGCCATGGCGTCCCAGCTCCGGCTCCGCTCAGCGCTGGCCCTGGTCACAGGTTGAGGGGCCTGGTCTCCGGGTCGGGTTGGGGTGCCCGAGCATTCTGGGGGCCCGCAGTCGCTGTGGCCTCTGTCCCCAGGGGCGGGCTTCGCTAGCCGGGCGCACCGCTGACCTCTGCCCGCGGGGCCGCCCCGCGCCCCTCTCCCGCGTGTTCTCTCGCTCAGGTGCGGGGAGCGGCATCGGCCGAGCGGTCAGCGTGCGCCTGGCCGGAGAAGGCGCCGCCGTGGCCGCCTGCGACCTGGACGGGGCAGCGGCGCAGGAGACTGTGCGGCTGCTGGACGGGCCGCCCCCGGGGCCCCACGCCGCTTTCCAGGCCGACGTGTCGGAGGCGGGGGCCGCCCGGCGCCTGCTGGAGCAAGTGCAGGTGAAGCTGGGCCCGGCCCCGCGCCGCCGCCGCCGCCCCTCTTCTGGCCCGCGGGACTTGATTGGTGTGTCACCTCCCCCTCCCACAGGCCCGCTATTCTCGCCCGCCATCTGTTGTCGTGTCCTGTGCGGGCATCACCAGGGATGAATTTCTGCTCCACCTGTCTGAAGATGACTGGGACAAAGTCATAGCTGTCAACCTCAAGGTGGTGACCTATGCATCTGTGGCTTGCGGCCCTTCCTGCCCGGAGAGGGGGTGGCTGGCTAAGACTGCCTGTCCCTGTCACTCTCTCCCTGCAGGGCATCTTTCTAGTCACTCAGGCTGCAGCCCAGGCCCTGGTGTCCAGTGGTTGTCACGGCTCCATCATCAACATCAGTAGCATTGTAGGGAAGGTGAGGCTGGGACAGGTCAGCCGACACAGTGGACAGAGCGCCCGCACCTTGGGACCGCTGGTTTATCCCCGAATGTCTGACTCCCCCGTAGGTGGGAAACGTGGGACAGACCAACTACGCGGCATCCAAGGCTGGAGTAATCGGGCTCACGCAGACCGCAGCCCGGGAGCTTGGACGGTGGGGAGCAGGGGTGCCTTTGCCCAGGCGGGGGAGCGGGGCGCCCGAGGACGGGGCAGCGTCCAGTGCCTCTCCAGGGACAGCAGCCGCTCTCCCTTCCACAGACACGGGATCCGCTGTAACTCGGTGCTCCCAGGGTTCATTACAACACCAATGACACAGAAAGTGCCACAGAAAGTGCTAGACAAGGTAGGCGGCTGGCAGAGAGCAGCAGGGTGGCCTGGGCCACAGGGAGGATGCCGGGCAAGGTGTCTGGCAGAGAGGAGGGAGCAAGCAGTGAGTCGTGAATGAAGATAAAAGTGTTGCAAACTCATTCCACCCAAAACACCATGAAACTTACACGTGTGTCTCCTTACAGGTGACTGGAATGATCCCTATGGGCCATATGGGGGACCCTAAGGGTGAGCACTGAACGATGAGGGGGTCTGAATACAAAGACCCCAGAGTTTGTAGTACCTTGGGTTTTCACCAGGCCTGGGATGGGGGGAAAGGGCAGGGGGGCATTGGAGAAGACCATGCGTCTGCTGGGAGACGACAGCCACTTTAGGCCCCTGATCCTCGCCGTTTCCATAGACGTGGCAGATGTAGTCGCCTTCTTGGCATCTGAAGACAGTGGATACATCACAGGGGCTTCAGTGGAAGTTACTGGTATGAGGCCACAGTGGGGAGGGAGCGGGCCAAAGGGGACCTGGATGGGGGGTGCGGGGAGCCACCAAGGGCAGAAGTTGCCCTGAAGGAGGGCTCCCGACCCATCCCAGTGCCTCTGTCCGAATGTTCCTGCCCCTCCCAGGAGGTCTTTTCATGTAATGCCTCAAGGACCCTGGATGGTGCTGCTCCCCCGCCGCTCCACCCGGCCTCCCGCTGATGAGGACTCGGAGTTCCCAGGCCACAAAAGGGGTGGCCGGTGTATGACTCAGGAATGCTGAATATGGGAGGCAGGGGTGCCTGTGACCCTAATAAATTCCAAATCCTCTTCCCTGCCACCTCCGGTTCTTCTTGTGTCCAAGCCCTCAGACCCTTCCCCACCGCCCCCTCCTTCCCCTTTCCCGCGGGATTGTTCCCTTTCACTGTCTGGTCTCCCAGGGCAACCCCCGCCACCGGGTGTGAGAGGAGAGTGTGTGTCACTGTGTCTGCGTGACACTCTGGGCTTTTTGGGGAGGGAGGGGGGTCTCCACCCCACCCCTTCTACCGGCCCTACAGCCCCCCCATCCCCTACCCCCCAAGACCCTGAGTTCTTATGGTCCCCCAGGGGTGATTTTTTTTTTTCAAGGCCTCATCCCGGTGTCCATTCTGGTCTTGGGAGGGGGTCTTGGAACAGGTGGTCCTCCCCCCACCCTCTCCTTTCTCCAGGTCCCCTCCCCTTTCTCTCCACCTTACAATAGCTGCAGCCGGCCTGGGGTCGGATGGGGGGATTAGGGGAGGGGGCCAGGATTAGGGGAATGGACCAGCCATGAAAGGGGCTGGAGGAGCGCAGAGGGAGGGGGCTGGGAGGAGGAGGGAGGGGAGGGGGTCCGCGCTAATCGACTCAGGAGCCCACATAAGGACTGGCCACCGACTGAAGGAGAGGACAGGGAAGTAGGGGGAACCCGGGGGAGGGGGCGAGGGGACCCACATCTGCCTTGGCCCAGAAACGGGCCACCCCCTGGCAGCTGCAGCCCAAGTCCGGGAGGCCGAGCTCAGGCTGGAGGAGACGGGACGCCCCTCGGGGCCTCCTTCCCCGCTGCACCCCCTCTCGTCCCCCTGCCCTCGGTGGGGTCGCTCTGCCCCTTCCTCTTCCCTTCCCTCCCCGTCCCCTTCCTTCACAGTTCTGGAGGGGGGTTCTGCCCGCTTCCCACTCCAGACACTCTGCCCCGTCCGCCGCGCACACCCCCGCCCCGAGAGGGACCCCATGTAGTGCTTCCGCGTGGTGTCTCCACCGCCCCGACCCTCCCGTGCGCCTCCCGCCCCCGGGCCGGGCCGGGCCGCGGCTCCTGATTGTCCAAACGCAATTCTCGAGTCTCCGGCTCTGGCCGAGAGTTGAGTCTGGACGTCCCGAGCCGCCGCCCCCAAACCTCGAGGGGAGAGCGGGGTCGGAGAGGGCAGGGGGAGGCCAGGCGGAGGGGGCAGCCAGCGCCCCCGGTGGGAATGGGGTTCCCGGACCCCTCGGCACGCAGTTGCGTTCACAGGACCGGAGAACTGAAGCGGCGACGGACGGGGCCCCCCACCCCAGCATCCCGGGCTGGGGGTGCCCGAGAAGTTGCGTGCAGCGGGGTGGGGGCTGGGGGGCTGAGGCCGGCTCCGCGGGGACCCGGGAGTGGGGGAGGGAGGCGGACCCTTTCCCGCCCCCCCCCGCCCCCGGCCGTCCCCTCCGGGGGTCCGGCGGTCCCAGGCCCCGCCCTCCGGAGCTGGGGGCCCGGGCCAGGGGCGCGCCGGGGGACGCGGGGGCCGGCCGGGGGCGCGGCCGGCGGGGCCGGCGCGGGGCAGCGCGGGGAGCCGGGCCTCACGCCGCGCGCCACCCGGGCCGCGAGTGGCGGGTGACGTCCGGGCGCGGGCGGGGTGGCGGGCCGGGCGGAAGTGACGTCGGGCCCCAGCGCCCGGGCCATGGCGGCGGCGGGAGCGGCTGCTGTGTGAGCCGCGGCCGCCGAGCGAGCGAGCGAGCGAGCGGCGGGGCCCCGACGCGGGCCCGAGAGCGGCGCCGCGGCGGCGGGAGCGCGGGCGGCAGGAGCCGGGTGAGGGGCCGCGTGGGGGCCGAGCGGGGACCCCCGGAGGGGCGGGGTCTGCGCCGGGCGCCCCCTGACGCCCGCCGCCCCTCCCCCTCCCCGCTCCCCAGTCTACCTCTCTCCGCCGCCGCCCCGAGCCCCGGTGGGGGTCTGGGCCCCGTCACCATGACGACGCCGGCGAATGCCCAGAATGCCAGCAAAACGTGGGAACTGAGTCTGTACGAGCTCCACCGGACCCCGCAGGTGACAGGGGACCCCCCCCCGCCCGCCCGCGGCCCCTCCAGCCACACACCCCCTCCACCCGCGGCCCCCTTCTCCTCCGGACCCTGCCCGTGTTCCCCGCCCCGCGACCCCCGTCCCCTCCCCCCCAATCACCTTTAATCTGTTCAAAGCACTTTGTCGCCTGTGTCGTTTCATTGCATTTCATCCCACAAACCCGCCACCCCAGCAAGGCAGAGCGCGGACAATTGCGAGCCTTGTTTGAGAGACAGTAAACAGAAATCTCCACCATTGCTCAGTTCAGTGTCTCACCGGGCTCTGCATTTAAGACCGCCCCCCGCCCCCCCAGCCCCACCCCTGCACCCGGACTCCTTCGGATAACTGGAATGGGGATAGGCAGGATAACTGGAATGGGGAGAGGCCGTTGAATCTGCCCCTACTCTTAGTGGATGCTAATCCATTGTTCTATATTTTTTTAAACACACACACACACACACACACACACACACACACACACACACACACACTACACTCCCGTCATAAATCCCATCTTCTTTAGGTAGCAGCGACAAGGGGTACCCACATTCCACCCTCATAATGTATTTCTCAGACCTCCCTTTCATGAACCACTTTGTTTCTAAAATCCTTTTCCCCTCCCACTGCCCCTGTTTCCCCCCCCACCCACGGGACCTGCAGGAAGCCATCATGGATGGCACGGAGATTGCGGTTTCCCCACGGTCACTGCACTCAGAGCTCATGTGTCCCATCTGCCTGGACATGCTGAAGAACACGATGACCACCAAGGAGTGCCTGCACCGCTTCTGCTCCGACTGCATCGTCACAGCCCTGCGCAGCGGGTAATGGAAGGAATCACTGGAGCTTGGGGTGGCCGGGGGGGGGGGGGGCGCGGGGCGGGGGAAGATACAGATCTGGGGCTGCCCCATGACATGCAGGAGACTGACGTGCTGGGCCTTTCTCTCACCCACGCCAGGAATAAGGAGTGTCCTACCTGCCGCAAGAAGCTGGTTTCCAAACGCTCTCTGCGGCCGGACCCCAATTTCGACGCGCTGATCTCTAAGATCTACCCTAGCCGGGAGGAGTACGAGGCCCACCAAGACCGCGTGCTCATCCGCCTCAGCCGCCTGCACAACCAGCAGGCTCTGAGCTCCAGCATCGAGGAGGGGCTGCGCATGCAGGCCTTGCACAGGTGCGAGGGCCGGGACAGGAGGGTGGGGGGCAGCAGGACTGGGGGGGCAGCTGGGTCAGACTCCTGATGCTCTTGGTGGCCAGCCCCCTTCTGAGCCCGAGCAGCCCCCAAGATGCCCACGGCCTCCGGGGCGGGCCTGACTGACGCCCTCCACGGAAATGGCAGTTTGAAACTGGCCATGGCCCTTAAGCCCAACTCCCCCTCCGACTCTGGAGGAGTCAGACCAGGAGAGTGGGAGAGTGACTGAGCATCATTCCCTCTGCGGGTGGTGCACACGCATGCACACATGCACGCACGCACGCATCCACTCCACCATCTCCAGTATGTCTGCCCATGACCAGAGGGCCTAGTTCAAACTGCCAAGTCCCATGGAGTATGTCTGGAGCGGAGGGGCCTGAGGCCCTTTGTGGCCATGAGCGTCTGCTTGCAGGCTCTTAGGCCCCATTTGGAGAGGCGAGGGACTCTGGTCTCAGTTATTTACCCTGTCTAAGTCTCGAATAGAATCTAAAAAATACATATATATATATATAGAATTGGTGTTATGTGAGGCATTGTGTGAACGGCATAGCTAGCGTGTAATAAACCTGAGGTGCTGTCATGTAATTTCTCTGATGTCTTATTCGCTGCAGTGGCGAGTCTTAAGGCCTCGTCTTTTCTAACCTTCCCCACTTGCTTCTACAGGGCCCAGCGTGTGAGGCGGCCGATGCCCGGCTCAGATCAGACCACCACGATGAGTGGGGGGGAAGGAGAGCCCGGGGAGGGAGAAGGGGATGGAGAGGACGTGAGCTCAGATTCAGCCCCCGACTCTGCCCCCGGCCCTGCTCCCAAGCGGCCCCGTCCCGGGGGTGCAGGGGGGAGCAGTGTAGGAACAGGGGGAGGTGGCGCGGGTGGGGTGGGTGGGGGTGCTGGCTCTGAAGACTCTGGTGACCGGGGAGGGACCCTGGGCGGAGGAACCCTGGGCCCCCCAAGCCCTCCTGGGGCCCCCAGCCCCCCGGAGCCAGGTGGAGAAATTGAGCTCGTGTTCCGGCCCCACCCCCTGCTCGTGGAGAAGGGAGAATACTGCCAGACTAGGTGAGCGCCCTGCCCCCACCCCAGACCACTGCCGAACCCATGGTCATGTAGACTTCCGTCCGACCCACAGAGACACCCCAACCCAGAGACCCTTTGGAAAGGCCCCCACGCCCCGTTCCCTCCACCATTGGAGGCTTGCGGTGCCCTAAGCCTGCCCCCTTTCCGTCCCCAGGTATGTGAAGACCACCGGGAATGCCACCGTGGACCATCTCTCCAAGTACCTGGCCCTGCGCATCGCCCTCGAGCGGAGGCAGCAGCAGGAGGCAGGGGAGCCAGGAGGGCCTGGAGGGGGAGCCTCAGATGCTGGGGGACCTGAAGCGGGGGGTGGGGAGGGCGGAGGCCCCGGAAGTGACGGCCCTGAGGAGCCCGCCTTGCCCAGCCTGGAGGGGGTCAGCGAAAAGCAGTACACCATCTACATCGCCCCTGGGGGCGGGGCTTTCACGGTGAGACCTGGTTGGGGGGTGGGGGGGGGAGGCACCTGGTAGCCCGCTCTGGTCCTGACGGCCGGTTGACCATCACTTATTTCTTTCCCTCCACCTTCCTTCTCCGTCCTCTGCTGGCTTTGCTGCTGCTTCTCGTTGATTTCCTTTTTCCTTCCTCCATCCTGGTCACTCATGATTCCCGCTTTCACTTCTCGCCCATCTTCTCCCACCTTCCCGCCCGCTCCCCACCCCTGCCCGTCTCTCCTGCCCACTTCTTAGACACTGAATGGCTCGCTGACCCTGGAGCTGGTGAACGAGAAGTTCTGGAAGGTATCACGGCCACTGGAACTCTGCTATGCCCCCACCAAGGATCCAAAGTGACCCAACTGGGGACAGCCAGAGGATGGAGACCATGGGCTGTCCCTGTGTCCTGTCCCAGTCTAGCTTCCTTGCCCCCATTATTCCCCCCTCTCAGCTCCGCCAGCCAGCAAGAGAACACAAATGAGGACACGTGGCTTTTATACAAAATATCTATATCAGATTCTTCTATATTGTACAGTGTGACCCCACCCCCACCTCCTGCCTTTTCTATCTCCCTCTCCGCCTACACGAGTGTTGGGAAGGTTGAAGAACCCTCCCTCTGTTCCCTCTTACCAACAACAACAAATTTGCTTTGTTTTTCCTCTTTGAGCCCTGCAGTTGTGTGTCTGTGTATTACGTGGTACTAAGGGAGGGGGGAAGCAAAGGTGGGGGGATTCCACCTTGGAACAGGAGGGGAGTGTCAAAGATTACCCAGTGTGCAAATCCCACTCGTCTGAACTCCAAAGCAGCAACTAGAAAGCTGGGACGTGCCAGAGAGCTGGGACTCGCCAGCCTGGTGGCCGAGACCAGGTCCCGGCTGGCCCCAGAAGCCAGAAAGCCTGAAAGGCCGGGCCTGGAGTGCGGGAGGAACGGGAGGAATGGAGGGGAAGCAGGAAAGTGGCTCCAGAGAGGAAGGCTTGGGGCGTCCAGGGAAAGCCGGGTTTGCTCCCCTGAGTAGCCTGAAGAGCTCCCGGGGCCACCGGGTGCGTCAGAAACCAGAGACCGCCGCGCGAGCCTGGGAAGATTGGCGACCGCTGGCAGCGCCCACTTGGTGGCAAAACCCCAGAAGCCGGTTTGTGCGGCAGGAAGATGGAGTGGGGCGGAGTCGCGGGTTCGAGGACCTCCCAGCACTCGGCCCTGACCGCCACCCCCAACTCAAAGTAGTCGGATGGGGGGAGGGGCGGGGATGCGTTCCCAGCTGAGCACCAGCCTGGGGCCTGCGTGCGGGGGTCGCGGCGCCGGGTGCAGCCGTCCGTGCCGCCTAGCCGCCGGCGCGGGGCTGGGCCCGGTCTCGCGGCGTTGGAGAGGAGGTGTCGCCTCCGGGAGGGGACCGGACCCCGCCTCCCCGCCGCAGCCGCCAGCCTCGGGGGCCCTCGCGTCGCCCCTTGCGCCAGGTCGGCTCGTCGACTCCAGCCTGGGCAGCGCCGAGAGGGGTCACCGAGGGCGCTTCTCCTCTGGCTCGCAGTTTCCAGTCCCAGAACCGCAGGCCTCGCACCTGGGGTCACCCCCATACCTTCCGCCCGCGGACACAGCCCCCGCCGAGACCCAAGGGTGTGGTGGAGGAAGGTCCCCGGGAGAGCGCCCGCGCGGGCGGATCCGCCGCGTTCCGGGCACCCCGCGCCCGCTCCGGTCTCCCCGCGCGCCCGCGGCCTCGCCCCCTCTTCTCCCCCTTTTGTTTCCCTCCGGAAAGCTGCGCGGCCCCCAGCCCCACTCCCGCCTCTGGCCCCTGGTGTCTAAGTGGTCCCCCGCCCCCACATACACCCTCCAGCCTGCAGCCCCGCGGTCCCTATCCCCACCCCCCACCGCTGCCTGCGGCCGACCCTGGGTCCCTATCCCCCCACCTGCAGGGGGCCCCGGGTCCCTACTCCTCCCCCGACCAGGCCCCTTGGTTTCCCGCCTCGGCTACTCGTCTTTACGCTCCCTCCTCTCTACTTCCCTGTCTCTCCCGTCTCCACCACTGTGCACTTGGCCGCCGCGCAGATGCCGCGTGTGCGGGACGGCCCGCCCGTTTGCCAGGTCAGTCTCCGCACCCCGCGCCCTCCCGCCCCGGGCCGCGCTCCCTCGGAGTTAGCGCCTGAAGCCCTTCGCCCCTCTCTGCTAAGCCTGAGTATTTGGGTTAGGCGAGGCGAGATACAAAGTATACAAAAGGATTTGGCGCTGCTTGCTACAGATACATGCAGAGCCAGCGCGGGGGGATGGGGGGGGGGAGTAGCGACCCTCTCTGAGGCGGCTACAAAATGCCATTTACAAACCCAGGAGTCTTTTGTACAAGAAGCTTGGACCACACCATCACTGGTGATGGGGGTTGCTTGGCATGTCTGGGATCGAACCCTGACCCTATTCCTATTTCTTTTCTTTTCTTCTTTACTTTACAATTTTTTAGTATTAGTATTTTTTTGGTCACCCCTGGCAGTGCTCAGGGCTTCATCTTGGCTCTGTGCTCAGGGATCACTCTTAGCAGTGTTTGTGGGACCATATGTAGTGCCCAGGATCAAACCAGGGTCAGCTGTGTGCAAGGGGAAAAGGTGAAGGAGAATCGGAGTAGAGTAATCTTGCCTTCCAACAGCCGATCCGGGTTCAATCCCTAGTACCCATACTGCCCCCCAAACCCTGCCAGGAGTAATCCCCGGCACAGGTCCAACAGTAAGCCCTGAACATCCCCCACCCTAAGGTGTGCTAAAAAAAAAAAAAAGTACTTCCAATTTCCGGTGTGCCTGAGAAGTTTAACTGGGCCCTCTGGGACCCACCATCTGTCAAGAGTGGATCAGATTGCTTGGGATTTTCTTGATCATTTTAAGGAGATAACGATTCCACAACAGCCTCTTTTATTAAAGCCTAGTCCCCCACTAATCTTGCTGAACCCATTATTCCCCCTGCTGGTTCCTTCTGTCCTGCAGAACCAGTCCCCATGCCGGATAATTCCATCGCTCCACCTGCTCCTGGCCTCACTGGGTGCTGTTTCTAAGACCCCCAAAGGTCTCACACAGGCAGGACAAGAGCGCGACTGCTGAGTCACAATCCTGCAGGGGCTCTGTGGCTTGTAAAGCTTCCCTATGGTCACTCCAAGAATAAAGCACAGATGGAGAGCTCCTTCTGGCCACCGGGCTGCAGTGCCGGGATGGAGCCCGGGCCTTCACCTGGACGGGGCGTGCCTTGTCGCCGGCCTACCCCGAGGCCCACAGACCTTGTGGACCCAGGAATGCATTCCTGGATGCAGGAGTCTCACAGTCTCAAGTTTGATTCTTGGCACCATGCAGCCTGTCATGTCCCCCCCCCACACACACCCTCCAAGAACTGCTGGGTGAGATCCTAGAAGCCCCGCGCTGCCTGAGTGTCACCTTGGTTGCCCGGCAATGCTTCACTATATGATGCGCTGCCAAGGGTCAGAGAGTACAGCGGGTAAGGTGCTTGCCTGACACACAACCAACCCAGACTCAGTCCCCAACATAACCACAAATGGTCCCCTGAGCAGTACCAGGAGTGATCCCTGAGCAGAGAGCGAGGAGTAGGCCATGAGTATTGCCAGATTTGACTCAGAAACAAAAAAGTTTTGGGGAGGGGGGCCAGAGAAATAGTACAGTGGGTAGGCACTTGCTCTGTATGTGACTGACCTAAGTTCAGTCCCTGGCACCACACATGGTCCCTCGAGCCCACCAGGAGTGATCCCTGAGTGGAGAGCCGGGAGTAACTGGGCACTACTGGATGTGGCCAAAAATGTTTTTATTTTAAATTTTAAGTACCTGTCAGACCCAGCAGCTGCCAGGCTGAATCTCACTGAGAGTGGACTTCTGGCCCCCAAGCACTGCTGGTCAGCCCCACCCCCACCCCCAGAAAAAAAAAGTGTAAACAGGCAAAGTCAGAAGCAAGAAGCAAGGTCGGTGGTGATGGAAGGAGAAATGGGAAGTTCTGTTCTGGACTGAAGAGGAGAATAGGGACTTGGGGGCTGCCACAAGAGAAAGGGCTAGAGAGATGGGACAGGGTTAAGGCTCTTGCCTTGCATGCAGCCGACCATGGTTCAATCCCTGGCACCACTTATGGTTCCTGGAGAGATCCCGGAGCACAGAGCCAGGAGTAAGCCCTGAGCAATGCTGGGTATGGCCCCCAAACAGAGAAAAGAACACCTGGGAAACATCTCAGAAAAGCTTAGAAATGTCTTTAGATACAGATGTCCCCAGGGTTTCACTCACTACTTTAGGTTTTTTTTTTTCTTTTTGGGTCACACCCATCGATGCACAGGGGTTACTCCTGGCTCTGCACTCAGGAATTACCCCTGGCGGTGCTCAGGGGACCATATGGCATGCTGGGAATCGAATCCGGGTCGGCCGCGTGCAAGGCAAATGCCCTACCCACGGTGCTATCGCTCCAGCCCCACACTACTTTAGTTTTACCCCACACTCCCCCACCCATGTCCACACTCCGTGTCCTGCATGCGCCTTCCTGCAGAGCACCTGGTTAGTGTCAGCCCTCCAGGGAACCGGGGCTGGAGCACAGAGTCGGGCCCAGCTGGCAGTAGCCCCCTTAAAGAAGGTTCTACCGGTGAGTTAGTCCCTTGATCCACACCGCAGGAAAGTTGCTGTTTCTCTTCGTGTCTGAGGATTAGGTAGGGACTGGGAATGTGGCTCAAGCAGCAGAGCACAGGCATGGTCTCCCTGAGCACCGTCAGGAAAGCCCCCCACCCCCAAAAGAGGCCTAGGTGGACCTTCATTCCTTCTCTGAAATCGTACTTGTTAGAACCGGAGCAGGGCGGGGAGCAGTTTCTTCTGAGATACCAGAGAGGCTGATCATTGGCACACATAAGAAGCAATTAAAGAACGTTGTTGTCCTTGAGTCCAGCAGATATCAAGGCGTGGGTGTCACCATCAGACACAGGATAGGGTATTTGTGGTAAACATACCAGTACCGAACCCAGCAAGTCGTCCTAGCAAATACAACTTCAGTTCCATCCACGCTTCCCCATCTACCCATCTTTCCTCTCTGGTCCAGCTGTCACAATCTCTGAACCGCTGTGTGTGTGTGTGTGTGTGTGTGTGTGTGTGTGTGTGTGTGTGTGTCACCTGGCAGTGCTCAGGGTTTACTCCTGGCTCTGATGCTGCTCAGGGACCATAAATGGAGCTGTGGATCAAACCCAGGTCAGGTCCCTGCAAGCGCCCTACCCGCTGTACCGTTGCTCTGTTTCTCTGGGAGCTGGAGAGGCTTGGCCGCCTTCGCTAGCAGATGCAGTTCCTCTCCGTAAGAAGAACCTGTTTGAAATGCAAATCTGACTGTCTCAGGCATCCAGCTTAAACCCATTCAACATCTCCCATCCCACTGATCTGAGATTAAAGCTTCAAAGTCCCCCTCCCCCACAGAGTATAGAGGCCTGCACCCTCCCCCCCCCCAAACCCCCACTCCCATCCCTACCACTCACTCCCTACCAGGACTTCCTTACCCCCCACCTCCTGGTGCTCCCTGGGGACACACACTGTCCCTAAGTGCAGACAGATCTCCCTCCACACAGAGCGGGGATCTTGGGTTGAGAGGGGGTCTGGAGAGGGGGTCTGGCCGGGGTCTGGAGTCGGGGCCACACTCGGCGGGGCCCCTGGGCAGATGGATTGAGGGCATGGTCTTTCCTCCAGCAGCTGCAGCTGGGAGGTCCACGGCCTGTTTTTTCCCATCATCCCCTTCTGCTCATCTCCCCACCTCATCCAGCCCCAATCTCCGCCTTCACCCAGGCCTCCAGCCCCTGCCTCGGGGGGCTTTGCAGCACCCCTTCCTGAGGCTCTCAGAGGGCGGCGTGGGATGACAAGATAGCAGCATGGGATTCTGGCCCAGGGCATCCAAGTTTGGTCACTCGGTTCACGGTCTTAGCAGTGCAGTCTTCAGTTGGCTAATGCACACTCCAAATCCAAGTTTCTTCATCCCACAAAAGAGAACAGCTGCGGAAGCAAGCGAGACGGAGGGATGTGAAAATCTACAGGCACCCTGGCTAGGCCTGCTGGGTGAAGAAGCGGGGATATGTGAAGCATGTGTCTGAGTGCACAAAAGGAAAAGTAAAATCCCAAGTGCTGGAACAAGGAAGAAACTGAGGCACCAGAAGACAAGCAGGCTACGGCCTCAGTTACTGGAAGGGGGGCTGATTCTGTTCACCTCAGGCAGTTTTTTTTTTTCCTGTTTGTTTGGTTTGTTTTTGTTTTTGTTTGGGGACCATCCCCAGTGGTGCTCAGAGGTCACTTCTTCTTTTTTTTTTTTTTTTGCTTTTTGGGTCACACCCAGCGATGCTCAGGGGTTACTCCTGGCTTTGCACTCAGGAATTGCTCCTGGCAGTGCTTGGGGGACCATACGGGATGCTGGGGATCGAACCCAGGTCGGCCGCGTGCAAAGCAAACGCCCTACCCGCTGTGCTATCGCTCCGGCCCAGTCACTTCTGGCTCTGTGCTCAGGAATCACTCCTAGAGGGCTCTGGTGACCCTCTGGGATCCTGGTTGCTCATGTGTAAGGCCAAGTGGTCCTATCGCACGGCCCCCTCCAAATGTCAGTTTAATCAGTGCAGGAGCAGGAGGTGAGGTCTTGCTGCTGGTGGAGTGGGAAATTGGATGACAGGTACTCAAAATGGACTCAGAGAAAACCTGAACAAACAATAAATTCTAAGAAACAGAGTGAAGAAAGAAAAAAAAATGCATACTCGGGCTGTAGAGATAACACAATGGGTAGGTTGGATTGCAGGTGGTCAACCCTGGTTTGTTCGTTTCCTGGCACCCCGTATGGTCACCCAAGCCCCTCCAGGAGTGATTCCTGCATGCAGAGCCAGGAGTAAAGCCAACACATACTCCTGACTCTGTGCTCAGGTGCACTCAATGGCTGGGCTCGGGAGACCACATGGGGTGCCAGGGATCAAACTGGCACCTGGACACAAGCAAGGCAAAAGCTTTACCCCCGAACTCTATCTCAGGCCCCTTGAGCTAATTCTTAAACACACACACACACACACACACACACACACACACCTGAGCACCATCAAGAATGATCCCTAGCACAGAGCACCACTGGGAGTGAATCCAAAAACAAAAACTTTTTTTTTTAATCATGATGTAACCCAGGATCCATAGTAAGTCAGTTTTGCCACTCGGCGCCTAAAACTCTCTGGAGACTTGGGAGATGTTGATCTCACTCCTTTCTCTGTCATTTACCACATCTCAGGTGCCTGGACAGTTGCTTCACACCTCGATGGGGCAGAGCGAGAGTACAGTGGTAGGGTGCTTGCCTTGCATGCAGATGACCTGGGTTTGATCACCAGCACCCCATCTTGTCCCCTGAGCACCGCCAGGTGTGATCCCTAAGCACAGAGCCAAGAGTAATCCCGGAGTGTGACTGGATGTGGTTCAAAAACCAAAAAGAGAACAAAAAAGAAATACACGCCTCACTATCATTTTATGCTGAGAAAGTTATGCTTCAGTCCATGTGGCCACATTTGCTACTGCATGAAAGCTCATACCTCAGACTACCCATACTCTAAGAGTACTGCACCACATTTGATGGGGTTTAAAGTAGGATGCAACCAATCTTACAGGGAAAATATTTTTATAGATATATATATACATATATATGTGTATATCTATATATATGTTACTGGTGCCCACTTGAGCAAATCTATGAGCAATGGGATGACAGTGATACAGTGATATATATGCACACAAGGCTCAACCTTTAACAACATGTTAGTGATCTCTTATAGAAGGGCTTAATGGCCCCTGGGTGAAATACAACAATCTTCACACGCTTTCCTCTAAGGAAACTTTTTGAACATTTTCAGCGGTTTTTATAACAAACAATACAAAATAAATTATTTTGTTTCTGCTTTGGGGCAGGGATTGGGATTCTGGATGGAAACTTTCGAAATATGGTGGCGGGAAGGTGTCATGGTGGTGGATTAGTGTTCGAATATTAAATATAATTAAATATTGTGAACTACTTTATAAAATAAAAAAATGGAAAAGAAAGTTATGCTCCAGAGAGGGGAGGTTATCTGCCTTAGGTCACACAGATGACTAGGGCGGGGCGGAGGCCGGAAGCAGGGCGCGAGGCTGGCTCCTTTCCTGGTAGCTCCAGTACCACTTGGCAGCCGGACTCAGATCCTGGAGCGCCCGGAGTGCCACGTGAACAATGAAGATTCTCCCTGGAGGGGAGAGGCAGCCACTGAGAACCCGAGTGGGCTGTTCTGCTTTGCCTTCCGGCCTCGGAGAGCAGCACAGGCTTCAGACGGGAGAGCAAGACTCAGAGAACCCGGCAGGGGCACCCTCCAGAGGCCTGAGCAAGCCTGGCCACGGGGACTGGCACAGAACACATGTGGCTAGCAAGGAAGCCAAGACTAGAGTGATTGCATGTTCAAAAGCGGGGCCAGAGAGATAGTTCCGTGAGGGCACTTGCCTTGTAAGCAGCTAAGCCCTGTTCATCCCCGGCACCATATAGGGTTCCCCCAAGGCCCACCAGGGGTGGTTCCTGAGCACAGAGCCAGGAGTGAGCTCTGAGCACAGAGCCAGGAGTGATCCCTGAATACAGAGCCAGGAGTGATCCCTGAGCACAGAGCCAGGTGTGATTCCCTGAGCACTGCCAGGTGCGGGCCTTATGAGTGTTTGCACCCTTGTCAGGCCTTTCGGCCAGCAGATGGAGCAGCTGATGGAAACCTTAGCAGAGGCAGCTGTCCTGGCACCTCGGTGGGTCCCGAAGGAGCCTCCTGAGGAGAAGGCAGACATAACTGATGTTCCAAGAGCCCAGGGCAAGCGTGAAATAAAGTCCAGGACGTTGCAGGGATTAGTTCATCTTTCTGTCCAGGCCGCCGCTGTTTGGATGACAATGAGTCAGAAAGTTGGTTTATTTTTATCGATTTATGCGGGGGGGGGGCGGTTTGAGCCGCACTGAGCAATGCTCAGGGCTTACTCCTGGCTTTGTGCTCAGGGATCACTCCTGGCAGTGCTCTGGGGTCGCTTCCTGAGGTGCCAGGTCAGCAGCAAGGAGAGCACCTTAACCCCCAAACTCCCACTCCGGGCCCTTCCACTGTTTCCTTTAACTCAGGGCTCCTGGGAGTCCTGCCTTGAGTACTTGCTGATGCTCAGGTGACTTGAATGCCAGCTACTCACCAGCCTCCTCTCCACATTCTGGGGAGTTTTTTAAATATATATATATTTCTGCCCTTCCACTGCCCAGCAGCCCCCCTCCTACACCACCCCCAAGTCCCCAAGTCCTGGACACACTGGTCTGCTTCACTTTTTTTTAAATTTTATTTTATTGAATCACCATGTGGAAAATTACAATGCTTTCAGGCTTAAGTCTTAGTCATACAATGCTGAAACAAGCATCCCTTCACCAGTGCCCATATCCCACCACCGAAGACAAAAAAAAAAAAAACAGTACACCTCCCATCCCACCCACCCCCGCACTCCCCCCACCTTGTAACTGATAAATTTCACTTTACTTTCTATTTACTTTGGTTACATTCAATATTTCAACACAAACCTCACCATTATTATTAGGAGCACCCCACTAGAGTCAGACCTGTTGTGAAGAGAAATAAGGTACTGCGGCCGCGCGGTTTTGTATTTCTGTACTTTAAAAACTAAGTCCAGGGAGATTTCTTCCGGATATTCGATCATTGCAAGCTTGTAAACCCCATCTGTGGTCTTCATAATATGGCGGTCCCCACGCCCTTCATCCCCGGGAAGGGACAGGCGAGAGAGAGAAATACCTTTCCCCTCCTGGGCGGGCATGGGGTCGCGGCTTAGTTCTCTGGCTGGAGACAATCTGCAAGGAGCTGCCCATGTTGAAGTTGGTTCAGCTGGGTCTGGATTCACGCTCGTGCAGCTTCGGAGGAGCCGCACGTGTGTGCGGCCCCCGGGGTCACATCTCGGCAGCGGTGGGCTGGTCTACTTCACTTTTGTTGGGTTTTGGGGAGGATTTTTTTTCTTTTTACTTTTTGGGTCACACCCGGTGATGCACAGGGGTTACTCCTGGCTCATGCACTCAGGAATCACCCCTGGTGGTGCTCAGGGGACCATATGGGATGCTGGGAATCAAACCCGGGTCGGCCATGTGCAAGGCAAACGCCCTACCTGCTGTGCTATTGCTCTATCCCCCTGGGAGGATTTTTGTTTGTTTGCTTGTTTTTGTCCAGCAAAGCCCGGGGCTTACTCCTGACAAGGTTCAGGGACCATAGGAGATGCTGGAGGTTGAACCCAGCTTGACCGCCTGCAAGGCAAGCACCCGCCCCTCCCTTACTCTCGCTCCAGCTCCCACATTCTGTTTTGTATTTTGTTTCTGACCCTGCACAGAATAACTTTTTTAAAAAATTGAATCACTGTGAGATACAGTTACAAAGCTTTCATGCTCCGGCTTGCTTCAGTCATACAATGTTCCAACACCTATCCCTCCACCAGCTACATTTCCTACCACTGATGTCTCCAGTATCCCTCCTGTCATCCCCACCCCCTCCTGCCTCTGTGGCAGGAACTTTTCTTCTTTGTCTCTCTCACTGCTTTTGGACATTATGATTTGCAATACAGATACTGAGGGCCCATCATGTTTGGTCCTTTACCCACTTTCAGCGTACATCTCCCATCCGGAGTGATACCTTCTAACCATCATTGTCACAATGGTCCCTTCTCTATCCCAACTGCCCTCTCCCCTAGTAATTGAGGAAGGCTTCCAGCCGTGGACCAATCCTCCTGGCCCTTATTTCTATTGTCTTTGGGTATTAGCCTCATACTAAATTTTTTTAATATTCCACATACGGGCTGGAGCGATAGCACAGCAGTAGGGCTTTTGCCTTGCACTCGGCTGATCTGGGTTTGATTCCTCCACCCCTCTCAGAGAGCCCAGGAAGCTACCGAGAGTATCTCATCCGCACAGTAGAGCCTGGCAAGCCCCCTATAGCATATTAGATATGCCAAAAACAGTAACAAGTCTCACAATGGATATGTTACTGGTGCCCACTTGAGCAAATCGATGAGCAACGGATGACAGTGACAGTGATTCCACAAATGAGATGCACCGAATAACTTTAAACATGTCTCGGGCTGGAGCGATAGCACAACGGGTAGGGCATTTGCCTTGCACGCGACCAACCCGGGTTCGAATCCCAGCATCCCATATGGTCCCCTGAGCACCGCCAGGAGTAATTTCTGAGTGAAGAGCCAGGAGTAACCCCAGTGTATTGCCGGGTGTGACCCAAAAAGAAAAAAAAACATGTCAGTCTCTGGGGCTGGAGCGATAGTACAGTGGGTAGGGCACTGCCTTGCACACAGCCGACCTGGGTTTGATCATCCATATGGTCCCCTGAGCACCACCAGAAGTAATTCCTGAGGGGGCTGGCGCGATAGCACAGCAGGTAGGGCGTTTGCCTTGCACGTGGCCAACCCGGGTTCAATTCCCAGCATCCCATATGGTCCCCTGAGCACCGCCAGGGGTAATTCCTGAGTGCAGAGCCAAGAGTAACCTCTGAGCATTGTCGGGTGTGACCCAAAAAACAAACAAACAAACAAAAAAGTAATTGCTAAGTGCAGAGCCAGGAGTAACCCCTACGCATCACTGGGTGTGACCCCAAAAGCAAAAACCAAAATCAAAACAAACAACAACAAAAAAAAACCAAAAACATTTCAGTCACGGTCACATTGCCTTTATCACTAAATTGATTTATTAATGGGATCAGTATTCCATCATGCCAGGGAATTTTCATGCTTATTTAACCAAGGTCAAAATGTGGGGTCTGGACAAATAGTCCAGGGATTAAGGTTTGCTTTGCACGTCACTAACCTGGTTCAAATCCCCAACACTGTAACGATCAGTCGCTCCTGAGCATAGAGTCTGGACTAGTACTCACCGTCTGTCCTCAGTAGGCCAGGATCCACACTCAGTGTCTGGGCTCGGACTCTGACGAGGAAGTATGGTGACACTGGCAAATATAAAATCACTGATGATGACAGAACTAGAAAAATCACTGTGAGCATCACAGGCTGGTTAAACAAGTGCACAATAGTCAGCCCCAGATTTGATGCACATCAAAAATCTAGGGGAAAAAATGACAGAAGCAACTTTTTCCATCGCATCAGCTTGGTTTCATAGTTCTGGCAACCTCAGGTGGCATCTAGGCTGCAGGGAAGCAAGACCAAAAACACAGGGAAGGAGAGAAGTCTGGCTTTCATTTTTTTTTGGGGGGGAGGGTAATACATGTGTGCCAATAAACTCCCTCCATGGGGTCAGGAGGAGTCCTACAGGAGTCCTAGAACAGGCTGGTAACTTAATAAACTTACAGAATCTTTATTTTTTGATCTTTGGGTTTTGTTTGTTTATGCTTTGGGGAGCACACCCAGCAATGCGCAGGGGTTACTCCTAGCTCTGCACCCAGGAATCACTTCTGAAGGTGCTCAGGGGACCATATGGGATGCTGCAGATCGAAACTGGGTCATTGTGTGAAAGGCATGTGCCCTACCCCACTGTCCTATCACTCCAATGCCCTGAAATTAATTGTGTTAAATGTGCTTCTGTTTGGCTTGAAATGTTCCATCCTATTGAATTAAAGAAGTCAAATCCTGGAGGAAGCGTTCGGTGGCTTAAGATAAGTGGCTTGGCCACATCCCAAAAAAACAAAAGCGAACAGTGTTGGCGTGGATGTGGGGAGAAAGGGACTCTCCTTCACTGCTGGTGGGAATGCCGACTGGTTCAGCCCTTTTGGAAAACAATATGGACGATTCTCAAAAAATTAGAAATTGAGCTTCCATTTGACCCAGCAGTACCAATCCTGGGAATATATCCCGGAGAGGCAAAAGGTATAGTAGAAATGACATCTGCATTTCTATGTTCATTGCAGCACTGTTTGCAATAGCCACAATATGGAAAAAACTAGAGTGCCCCAAAACAGATGACTGGTTAAAGAAACTCTGGTACATCTACACAATGGAATACTATGTAGCTGTCAGAAAACATGAAGTCATGAAATTTGCATATAAGTGGATCAACATGGAGAGTGTCATGTTGAGTGAAATGAGTGAGAAAGAAAGAGACAGACATAGAAAGGTTGCACTCATATGTGGAATATAAAGTAACTGAGAGGTATAAGCTTGCAATGATGCAATTTCTGGCAGATATTTCTCTGGACTTAGTTACTAAAATACTAAAATACAGAAATCCAAAACCGTGCGGCTGCTAGTGTGACCGCTTGACCTCATATCTCTTCATTCTCAACAATGGAAAACAAATTATCATATGCTTCCTTTTCAGCAGGTCCGACTTTAGGGGGGAGAAACTCCAAACAATAATAGTGAGTTTTTTGTTGAAATATTGAATGTAATTAAAGTAAAGTGAAAGTAAAGTGAAATTTATCAGTTACACAGGCGGGGTGGGGGGCTGGAGAGGTGGGGGATGGAGAGAGGTATACTGTGATTCTTGGTGGTAGAATATGTGCACTGGTGAAGGGATAGGTGTTCGAGCATTGTATGACTGGGACTTAAACCTGAAAGCTTTGTAACTTTCCACATGGTGATTCAATAAAAGAATAAATTAGGGGCTGGAGCGATAACACAGCGGGTAGGGCGTTTGCCTTGCACGCGACAGACCCGGGTTCGATTCCCAGCATCCCATATGGTCCCCTGAGCACCGCCAGGGATAATTCCTGAGTGTAGAGCCAGGAGTAATCCCTGTGCAGAGCCAGGTGTGACCCAAAAAGCAAATTAATTAATTAATAATAATAAGTAAATAAATAAATAAAAATGAAAAATGAAAAAAAAAAGATAAGTGGCTTGGGGCCAGAGCAATAGCACAGTGTATTGGGTGTTTGCCTTGCATGCGGCTGACCTGGGTTCGATCCCCAGTATCCCATATGGTCCTCTGGGCACCACCAGGAGTGATTCCTGAATGCAGAGCCTCTGAACATCGCCGGGTGTGACCCAAAAGGAAAAAAAAGAAGATGAATTACTCAGTGGCTTCTCAGGGTCATGTCCAGAGTTTGGTCCCAGAGGCTGCCACCTGCACTGAGAGCCTGGCAGCTCTGCATCTTCATTGCCCAGTGCTCGGGATGACGTGCAGCCACTCTGCAGCCGGGCGTCTGTGAACCCCACAACAAAGGGCGCTACCCTCAGTGAACAGCTCAACTAAAAAGATGCAGGAACACCACAGCTAGGAAGTGGGTCCCCTGGCACGTGTGTGAGCACTGCAGTGACTCAGCTGAGCAAAGCCTCCCACCTCTCACTCTCCCTCCACCCCCCGCCCCGCTGTAGGCACTGCAACCAGAGTGCATGTGTGTGGGGGGACCAGCTCTGAGTGAGCAGGGCTGAAGCAGGGAGGAAAAGAGACAGACGGCCAAAGCTATAGTACAGCAGCTAGGTTGTTTACCTTGCATGTAGTTGACCCGAGTCCAATCCCCAGCACAATTTATGGTCCCAAGAGCACTTCCAGGAGTGACCCCTGAGCACAGAACTAAGAGTAAGCCATGAACATCATTGGATGTGGTACAACAAAACTGTCACTGTCACTGTCATCCCGCTGCTCATTGATTTGTTCGAGTGGGCACCAGTAACATCTCTCATTGTGAGACTTGTTGTTACTGTTTTTGGCATATCCAATATGTCACGGGTAGCTTGCCAGGCTCTGCAATGCAGGCATGATACTCTCAGTATCTTGCCGAGCTCTCCGAGAGGGGCAGAGGAATCAAACACAGGTCAGCGCGTGAAAGGCGAATGCCCTACCACTGTGCTATGGCTCCAGCCCTGTACAACAAAACAAAAAGAAAAAAATGAAAAGAAAAAAAAAAAGAGACCAACACACAAAAGAATCTCAGAACCAGCAGCTAGCTGCAGAGATCTCTCCAGACCCTAATTATTAAAATTTTAGAATTTCAGGAGCATGCGGCCAACAAGAGTGGCTGTGCAACATCATGTGCTATTCATAACAAGCAATGCAAAAGAAATTGTCTAGCATTGCCTTTGCAGCAGGTTTAAGTGGTGGCGGGAAAATTCCAAATAATAATGGTGGGACTGGTGTCAAAATATTGAAGGTAATCTTAGTAGAGAGAGAGTAATGTGGAAATTGTCTACCACACAGGTAGGGGAAGGGTTGGGATGGGGATGGGGGATATTGGGGACTTTGGTGGTGAAAAATGTGCACTGGTGGAGGGATGGGTGTTTGATCGTTGAAGACCGAAACTCAAACATGAAAGCTTTGTAACTGTATCTCACGTAAGTCAATTAAAAAAAAAGAAAAAAGACAGAGACCAAGATTGGGAGCAGGGTCTGCCGAGAGACCCACTGGTATTTCACATTCCGTATTTATTGTTCTAAACCAATAATCATTAGAAAACTAAGGGCGGCATTTTACAGAAGTTTCTTAACGGGGTTTCCAAAGGGTCTCTGCAGAGGGACCAAGTGGGGCAGTCTGGGAAGTGGATTTATCTTAAGGGACACCTCCCCTGGGGAATGAAGCCTCAGGAGTCTGCCTGGGACCCACGCTCCGGGTTTCAGGGTCCTGTGATCAGGCCCACTCGGACTCTCTCCCCTCTGTCTTCACTCTTGGTTCCCACCCTGTGTGAGCAGTAAAACTGAACAATGTCCCTCTGGGAGGCATGTGTTCAGGCCCCTCCACCAAAGGAAACAGGCTTCCAGCCCCTGGTTCCACCTCTGGTCGCCCCCGCAGAGCCCAGTAGGCACCGCCCCCTCATCACCAAAGCAGCACCAACCAAGATGAGGGACACGGAAGTGGGGGGGGGGGTAAAAAATCCTTTAATTCTTTGTTTGGGACCACACCCAGCGGTGCTCAGCGCTTACTCCAGGCTCTGCACTCAGGGCCACTCCTGGAAGGCTCTGGGGACCGTACAGGATGTCAGGGATCTAACCCTAATTGGATGTCAGGAAATCTAACTGAATTCACAATTCCATCTTCTGTGGAATGCAAGGCAAGTCCTTACCCGCTGTACTATTGTTCTGGCCCCAAACCCCCCCTCTTTTTTTTTTTTTGTTTTTGGGTCACACTCAGCAATGCACAGGGGTAACTCCTAGTTTTGCACTCAGGAATTACTCCTAGCAGGGGGACCATATGGGATGCTGGGAATCGAACTTGGGTCGGCTACATGCAAGGCAAATGCCCTACCCGCTGTACTATTGCTCCAGCCCCAAAACCCATTTTTTAAAAATGGATTTTTAATTTAAACAAATAAAAGCTAGGGCTGGAGAGATAGTAGGGTGGGTGGAATACTTGCCTTGCACGTGGTTTACCTGGATTCAACCCCTGTACCTTATATGGTCCCAGGAGCACCACAAGGAGTGATTCCTGAGCACAGAGACAGGAATAAGCCCTAAGCATTGCCAGGTATGGCTCCAAACACAAAAATAAAATAAAAGTAAGATGTAGGGTTTTTTTAAGTTTGTTTGTTTTTGGGTCTTTCTGTGTGGTCAACTTTATGATTTATGACCCATTCATCTCTGCCCCATTCCCAGAACAGGCTGCTTAGAGCTTCCGCCTCTGGCTGCCGTCCTGGTTACCTGTGCTGGGTTCACTCCTTATGTTTTTCTAACATGCCCATCACTGTAACAACACATCAAGTTAAGACATTTCTTGATTCAAAGTGTACAGGGAAAGCAGAGCAAAAAAAAAAAAAAAAAAAAGGCCGTTTAACCCTTGCATATCCCAGTCCCTTTGCCAGATTGCAAAGGGATGCACTGCTTTAGAGCAGAAATAAGAGAAAACACAGGTTAGCCTCGCAAAGAACATAGAAAAGCATTTCCCAGTTGGGCCACGTGCTCAATTTTCTTTTGTGCTCTAGGGGTGTCAGTGTGGTGTTGAATTTGTAACAGTTGCAATGGACAGTGGAAGAATATTTCACTTATTAAGTATTATCCCATCTGCCTGTGCTGCAAATTCATATGAGTCACTGGTTTCGGTCTGTCTTGACATTAAGTCATGAAATTTCTGCTTTCTCCCCTAAAGATAGCTTTGATGTGATTAGTGAAATGAATTCCCACAGGGTGTGGATGGAGTTACCTTTTGTTTCCAGATTACAGGAGCGACTGTCCCGGGCTGCAGGCCGGGTTATCCTAGCATTGTTATACTATACCGCATCCCAAGTGCCACTTGACACTTAATCAGTGTGTGTCACCTTGCTATACCTAAAGTGTGTAGCCAGAGCAGGACTGCTGTGGTCCAGATCTGAGGCTGATGCTATGGGGGGGGGCATTAAGGGGAGATTATGATTCTGTCCAGAATAGAGTGTGTTTATGGCACCTTTGGGATATCTACTTCCATATGACGTTGGGAGTCAGGCGCAGCAGTCAGGAGCTCAGAGGAGACGCGTGTATTTGAGAGTCAGTGGATGGCAGCCAAAGCCGGAAGTCAGGTGTGACCAGCCCCCTCAGAAGAAGTCCCATACTCAACATCCTTGGCGAGCCCCACGACCATCAAACTCCACCGCACAGAGAAGCCCCCAAAGAGCAAGCTGCAGACACAGGGAGATGAGGGGAGAGTGAGGAGTCCTGGAAGGAAGCCAGCTTGCAGTCCGAGCCGGAAGGGGAGGCCGGAGGAGATTCGCAGTGTTATGGACTGAGGGCTCGTGGGGCAGGGGCTAGTGGCGTGCTGGGCCAAAGCCGAGTACTGAGGTGAGGTGAAGACAGTGCTGCAATAAAGCAGGGGAGGGGCTGGAGCGATAGCACAGTGGGTAGGGCATTTGCCTTGCACATGGCCAACCCGGGTTCGATTCCCAGCATCCCATATGGTTCCCTGAACAATGCCAGGGGCAATTCCTGAGTGTAAAGTCAGGAGTAACCCCTGTGCATCGCTGGGTGTGACCCAAAAAGCAAAATAAATAAATAAATAAAGTGGGGCTGGAGCGATAGCACCAGCGGGTAGGGTGTTTGCCTTGTACGCAGCCGACCCAGATTCGATTCCCAGCATCCCATATGGTCCCCTGAGCACCGCCAGGGGTAATTCCTGAGTGTGGAGCCAGGAGTAACCCCTGTGCATTGCCTTGTGTGACCCAAAAAGCAAAAAAAAAAAAAAAAAACCCGCAGGGGAGCAGGAAGGAGGCAGGCTGGAGTCCACCCAGCGAGGCTTAGGCAGCGTTTATAGTGTCGGCTAAGGGTGAG
Organism: Sorex araneus; assembly: GCF_027595985.1. Classification (NCBI taxonomy): domain Eukaryota; kingdom Metazoa; phylum Chordata; class Mammalia; order Eulipotyphla; family Soricidae; genus Sorex; species Sorex araneus. The sequence goes on along the minus strand of NC_073303.1, from coordinate 27,643,765 downwards.
TTCTCCCCTTCAAGCCTGTCCAGACATCGCTGCTGGTCTATGGTGGGCTAAGCTGCCTCCCGCCCTGGGCCTTCTTCTCACCTCCATCTTCTGTGGAATGGCGGTAACTGACCTATCAGGGTTTCTGCCATGATACAGGGACTCGGGACTTTGCATTTAAAACGGTCTTTGTGGGGAGGCAGTGGGACCAAGAGGACCGCAGAGGGAGAACAGTGTTTACCTGAAAACCTGCACCCCAACTTCGTCCAGTCTACACAGACGTGAAATGCCCACAAACAAAACCTCTAGAGCAAGCGACAGAATGAGAGGGTCCAGGCTGACAGAGAGAAGCACGCCCTGAACGAAACCCAGCCTGAGGCAACCGGCTGAAACCTAGAGAGACTTCTGGGAGGACTTTTGTCTGTTTTTGTTTTGGGGCCACACCTGGTGGTGCACGGGGCTCACTCCTGACTCTGCACTCAGGGACTGTGCCTGTGAGGCCCAGGGGTTCGGGGCGCAGGGGATCAAACCTGGGCTGGATGCATTAAACCAGCCTTCCCAGACACTTTTCTTTTGCTTGGTTTGGGACCACATTCAACCATGACCAGGGCTTGCTCCGGGCTCTGTGCTCAGGGATCGCTCCTGCTGGTGCTTGAAGGACCTTTATGTGGTTCCGGGTATCGAACCACTGTAGGGAGCCAGAGCACATTGCGCATGTGCGCATGCGCATGATCGCGCATGCGCGACAACCACATTGCGCATGCGCAACGACCGCATTGCGCATGCGCAACGACCGCATTGCATGCGTGGCGAGAGCCAATAGAGCGCCACCTCATATGGGGTGATTGGCGAGAGCCAATAGAGCGCCACCTCATATGGGGTGATTGGCGAGAGCCAATAGAATGAGCACCACCCTATATGGGGTGATTGGCGAGAGCCAATAGAGATGAGCACCACCTTAGAGGCGGGGCAACCAGGCTATATAAGGACTGCCATTACCCGGGTTGTGGTTCTTTCTTTCGTTCTTTCTCCTCGTGAAGTTAACTGAATAAAACTGCTGCAGAAGGATCCTCAACCCGTGTCGTCTCACTCTTTGCTGGCGAAGGGAAATCGCGACGCGGGCTACGAACAAACCACCAGGGTTAACTGCGTAAAAGGCGAGTGCCTTAACCCTGTACTATGTCTCTGGTCGTGTGTGTGTGTGTGTGTGTGTGTGTGTGTGTGTCTTTGGTAGCAGGGAGAGGGGTGTGTTTGGGCCACCTGAGGTGATGCTCAGGGACTACTCCCAGCACTGTGGTCAGGGGTCGTTTCTGGTGGTGCTCAGGGGACCCCATGCAGTTCTGGGGATCAAACCCGGGCCTCCAGCTGCTAGGCAGTCATCCTAACCCTGTGAGCTAACTCCCAGTCACTTATCGTCCCCTTTTGAAATGGGATGTGAGGGTCCCCAACGTTTGTCTTATCCTTCATTTTCTTCCCCTGTGGCATGGTCGGCTTTCAGTAGCCTCTTAGGGACTGTGTCCTCCAAGTATGTTCACCTGGACACACCCATCAGGTCAGCGCTGAAGTTCTGAGTCCACATTCCCTCTTCAGCTCAGAGCAAGTGAGCCTCCCGTGCATTACACACGTTCTCCCCCGCTTTGCTTATCTGTCTGCTCCCAGGTGCAGTTTCTTTGCTTTTTTTTTTTTTTGGGTCACACCCAGCGATGCACAGGGGTTACTCCTGGCTCTGCACTCAGGAATCACCCCTGGCGATACTCAGGGACCATATGGGATGCTAGGATTCGAACCCAGGTCAGCCGCATGCAAGGCAAACGCCCTACCCGCTGTGCTATTCCTCCAGCCCCTCTTTGCCTTTTAAAGAAGACCATCTAGGGCTTCTTGCAAGGCTGATGGAATGGCCGTGAACTGCCTTAACTGTTGTTTGTCTATATAGCTTCGTGTCACTTCACCGATCTGAGTGCAAATGTACCCGGATAGTGTTTTTTTACTGGAATGTGTATTGCATGTGTGTGCTGAGTCAAACCATTCCCCTTCAGCCTGTAAATTTTTTCATTTGCTAGGTCTGTGAGTCTTTTTGGTCTGTTGGGTCTTTGTCTTTCCTTTGGGGCCACACTTGTGGGCTTGGGCACCACTCCTAGCTCAGGCTCCGGGATTGCTCCCAGCAGCTCTCAGGGGACCATGTGGTGCCAGAGTTGAATTAGGACCTGACCTGGGACCTCCAGCATACAAAGCATCCAGTGTGCTGCCCCCCAGCCCCGCTGGGTCCTGCGAAGGTCCCTTTATTTATTTATTTATCTATCTATCTATCTATTTATTTATTTATTTATTTTAGGGGGCTTTTGAGGTCACACCTGGCAATGATCAAGGGTTACTCCCGGCTCTGCACTTAGGAATTGCTCCTGGTGGTGCTCGAGGGACCATATGGGATGCCGAGGATTGAACCCTGGTCAGTCGGGTGCAAGGTAGACTCCCTACCGCTGCGCAATCGTCCTGCCGTAGTGCAGTGACTTCTTATTGCAGTTTCCTCCTACCATCTCTTGCCTTCTCTTTCTTCGTCTCAGGCCTGTGGTGTTACTACTACTTCCCTTCTCTTTGTTAGCCATCTTTGCCGTTGCCACTTGGCAGGCTATAGGAAGTTGGGAACGTAGGAACCTCCCCCGGGTCTTGTCTCCATCCATTGTGCTCGTCCAACCTCCTCCCTGCATCTGAGGACCGTGGGGGTCTGGTTTTGTGCAGGCTTTGAATGCAGGGGGGGTTCCTGTTCACCAGGTCTGTGGCAGCCAGAGCTGAGACGGGCTGTGCATGCAGCCAGCCCTGCCTCCCAATTCCCGGTTCTCACCGCCTGGCATCTCACTGAGGCCCCGTTGCCCGTCCGGGAGGTTGTACCACAGAGCGGACCTTCCTGACGCCTGAGCTCCCGTCTCCTCTCTAAGTGGGTACGATGCTGCGGGGAGGGGAAGCGGAGGGGATGGCCTTTGTCTTCACCCCCTCAGGTCACTCTGTCACAACCTCAGCCCAGAATGTCACTGCAGACCCCACTAGAGACCCCAACCTCGACCCCAGGACCTGGCCCACCTCTTGCTCGGGGTGGAGATTCACCAGGAGATTGATGGGGTTGGTCTTCAGCTTATCTTTCCCCTAATGGACCCCCCTCCCCATCCCACTGCCCCCCCAGCTTGGAGTCCCCCTCAAGCTCCTTCCTGTGGGGGCGTGTGTGCTTTGTGGCGGTTTGTGACCCCATTCTGTCTCCTTACACGCTCCTTCACCACCTTGGCTCTATCTGTTCCTTGGGGGTGAGGAGGTGGTGATCAGGGGTTACTGCTGGCTCCACTCTGAGGAATTACTAGGAGGGGCTCAGGGGGACCATATGGGGCGGCGGGGAATAAGCCAACATCAGCTGCGTGCAAGGCAAACGCCCTACCCACTGTACTTTGGCTCCTCCATAAACGTGCGTGCGCAGCGGATCAGGGTGGGGAGCGGGTGGGAGTGGGGGTGGGTCCCTCCCACAGGGAACTGGAGGGGATCGGGCCCCTCCCATGCCAGGGTTTACTCCTGACTCTATGCTGGAGCGACCCCTAGTGGTACGTGGTGGACCAACTGCAGGGCTGGGTATTGACGGAGTAAACTGCGGGTGAGATAAGCGCCTTGGCCCCCGTGCTCTCTCTCGGGTCCACGGTGAGTTTATTTGAGAGAGGGCCACACCCTTCAGTGGTCAGGTGGCCGCGCAGTACTGAAGACTGAGCCTGGGGCTCCTGCGTGCACAGCCCTTTGAGTGATCTCCCTGGTCCCCAGGAATGTTTGCTTCAAGAGAGTGTATTGTTCTATTCCTGTAATGATGTGTGGACTTTATTGTTTGATATGATTCCATAAAAACCTCTTAGGGCCCAGAGAGACAGTACAATGGTAAGGCACTTGCCTTGCATGCGGCCGGCCCCAGTTCAATCCTCGGCATCCCATGTGGTCCCCTGAGCACCACCAAGAGTGATTCCTGAGTGTAGAGCCAGCAATAACCCCTGAGCACCACTGAGTGTGGCCCAAAATATACCCCAATTCCAAAAAATCAGCTTAAAAATAAAAAGCAGGAGCCTGAGAGATAGTGCAACAGGTCGGGTACTTGCTTTGCACACTGCTGACTGGGTTTGATCCTGGCGCCGCATATGGTCCCCTGGGCCCCTAAACACTGAACCAGGAGTAAGTAAGCCCTGAGCACCTCCGGGTGTGACCACACACTCCCTTAAAAAAAAAAAAGAGGGGCTGGAGCGATAGCACAGCGGGTAGGGCGTTTGCCTTGCATGCGGCCGACCCAGGTTCGATTCCCAGCATGCCATATGGTCCCCCGAGCACCGCCAGGAGTAATTCCTGAGTGCTGAGCCAGGAATAATCCCTGTGCATCGCCTGGTGTGACCGAAAAAAAAAAAAGAAAGAAAGAAAGAAAGAAAAATAAGGCATATTTTGTCAGTCAGCCAGCTATGCCTGTGGTGGCGATAGAGCCTGCGAGAGTAGCTTGTTGTTTATCTCGACACTGCTCCTGGCTAAGGAGGAAAGCCAGTGGCAGCCACCTGGGTGGGAACGACAAGTCAAGTCTGGTGCACATTTTATTCATTGTTTGTTTCTGTTTGGGGGCCACACTTGACAGTGCTTGGAACTTACCCCTGACTGTCTGCTCAGGGATCACTCCTGACAGGGCTCAGGAAAACTCACATTGCTGGGAATTAGCCTGCAAACAAGGCAAGTGCTTTGATCCACTGTCCTCTCCCTCCAGTCCCTTGTAAGTCATTTTATTTATTCATTCATTCATTCATTCATTCATTCATTTATTGGGTCACCATGAGATACAGTTACAAGTTTTCATGTTTGAGTCACAATCATATAATGATCAAACACCCATCCCTCCACCAGTGCACATTCCCCACCACCAATGTCCCCAGTATACCTAACCCTTTCCAACCCTCTCCCTGCCTCCATGGCAGGCAATTTCCCCAATACTAAATTCCCCAATACTTTTAGGCATTATGGTTTGCAATACAGATACTCAGAGGTTATCATGTTTGGTCCTTTATCTACTTTCAGCACACATCTCCCATCCTAAATGATTCCTCCAACCATCATTGTCTTAGTGATCCCTTCTCTGTTCAAGCTGCCTTCTCCCCCAGTTCATGAGACAGGCTTCCAACTATGGGGCAATATTCCTGGACCTTGTCCTTGGGTGTTAGTTTCATATCACGTTGTTTTATATTCCACAAATGAGTGCAGTCCTTCTGTGTCTGTCCCTCTCTGACTCATTTAACTTAGCATGATACTCTCCATCTCTATCCACTTATAAGCAATTTTCATGGGTGAGTCATTTTAAATGCAAGAGTTTTGTAAAAATGATGATAGACGAAATCAAGATAATGACACCCAAGATGATCCCTGTGGGAAAATTCATTTTTGGGGGGCAGCAGTTGGCAGACACCCACTGTAAGTGGGCTCTGAAAAAGAAGACCCCTTTTCCCAAGACCACAAAGGGTAATTTTTGCTGAATTCCAGGCCAGCTGTGGCTTCTCTAAGGATGCTGTGCTAATTCTATTCAAATGCTCAGGATATCAACACTGGGTGTGCAGAGTAACCTCCAAGAACAACCCACTCCCAAGCCATGACTCGCAACAAGAGGTGAGTAATGGGCTGGAAAGATAGTATAAAGGGAAGGTTCTTGCCTTGTAGGCAGTTGACCTGGGTTCAATCTTGGGTTCCCCACGCATAACCAGGAGTCACTCCTGAGCATAGCCTCAGAGCACCATTGGCTTTGGCGCCAAAATAAATAAACAATAAATAAAGAAGTGAGATTAAAGAAAGACAGATGGTTTTATGTTGAAGTTAGAAATCCAAGTAGATCATGTTGGTTTACTTCCTTAACTGTGAGTGAATTTATACAACTTATATACAAATTTTGCATTTTTGTTGATATTTGAGTTTGAACTTTAGAAGAAAAATCAACTAAATACTAAGGGGGGTGAACTTTACTACACTTGAAAAGGGAATCTGTGAGTCTTGCATTAAAACTTTTAGGTAAAAATTAAGTTAGAGGGGCTGGAGCGATAGGACAACAGGCAGGGCATTTGCCTTGCACATGGTCGACCCGGGTTTGATTCCCAGCATCCCATATGGTCCCCCGAACACTGCCAGGAGTAATTCCTGAGCACAGAGCCAGGAGTAACCCCTGAGCATTGCTGGGTGTGACCCAAAAAGCAAAACAAAAAAAAAATGAAGTTAGAGGGGCTGGAGTGATAGCACAGCGGGTAGGGCGTTTGCCTTGCACGCGGCCGACCCGGGTTCGAATCCCAGCATCCCATATGGTCCCCTGAATGCCGCCAGGAGTAATTCCTGAGTGTAGAACCAGGAGTAACTCCTGTGCATCACCGGGTGTGACCCAAAAAGAAAAAAAATGAAGTTAGAGGGGCTGGAGCAATAGCCCAGCAGGTAGAGCATTTGCCTTGCACGCGGTCGACCCGGGTTCGATTCCCAGCATCCCATATGGTCCCCTGAGCACCGCCAGGGGTAATTCCTGATTGCAGAGCCAGGAGTAACCTCTGAGCATCGCCGGGTGTGACCCAAAATGCCAAAGAGGCCTGAAGAGAGTATAAGAATTAAGATGCTTCCCTTGCATGAGGCTGATCCCAGTTTGGTCCCTGGTACCACATATGACCCAAGTATTGCCAAGAGTGACCTCACAGCACAGAGCCAGTAGCCCTTAAGCACTGCTGGGTGTGCCCCAAAATACCCCACAAAAAGAAAAATAAAAAGCAGCTCACATTTTGGTATATTTTTTCATTTTATTTAGTTTTGTGACCACACCCAGTGGTGCCTGGGGTTGAGTCCTGGAGTTCCCACATGCAAAGCATGAGCTCCCGCCCTTCAAGCCATGCCCCAGACCCTGGTTCTTAAGCTCTTATGCCTTTACAGTAGTCTATGAAATCTCAGAATAGTTTTCAACTGCGTGCAATATGCTCAGGAGCACAGAAGGAAAATAACTGAAGTGCAGTAATCTAAGTAGAAACAGTCCTAGAGAGATAGCTCAAAGAGGGGAGAGTGGGCCTCACGTGCAGAAGGTCCAGGGTCAGTCTCCACCACTGGCCCCCAAGCAATGCCAGGACTGACTCCCACAACTGAACTGGGAGTAGCCCCTGAGCACCATCAGATGTGGAAAAATAAAAAGAGCAAATAAATAGATCATTTAAAAGTAAATGTGGGGGTCAGAGAGGGTACAGTGGGTAGGCATTTGTCTTGCATGCAGCCAATCCCAGTTGGTTGATCCCTGGCATCCCATATGGTGTCCTGAGCACTTCCAGGAGTGATTCCTGAGTTTAGTAGAGCCAGGAGTAACCCCTGAGCACCTGTGGATGTGGCCTCCTCCTTTCCCTCTCCCCCTCAAAAAAAAAAAAAACCCTGAGCATAAAGAGTATGGCTCCAAACAAAACCAAAGAAAGCGTGTGTTAATGAGATAGTGGCAAGTCTACCCATTACCATAACTACCAAGTATAGAATTTTCTGTAGCAACTTAAAAGTTAATATAGAAATTCTGGCATTTCAGGGCCCCAAGATAGTACAGTGAGTAAGGCACTTGCCTTGTATGCATCCAGCCCTGATTTGATCCCTGGTACCATATATGGCCCCTGAATCACCACAAGGCGCAACCTCTGAACCCAGAGCCCTGGGTAGCCCCTGGACGCTGCAGAGTGTGGCTCAGGCTCCCACACCCCCCCAAAAAAGGAAAAAAAACCCAAACTTCGTTTCAGAGCAGAGATGTGGCTCAGATGTAGAACACTTGACTTGCATGAGGTCCTGGATGTAATCCAACTCTTCCTCCCGCAAAAAAAAAAAAAAAAAAAAAAAATTCTAATTTCTCCTGGTGATAGTCACATGTACTATAAATGCTTATATGGCTTGTTGCCACATTTCTCATTGCAGAATGTGCTGTGTTTCCATCTGAGGTTAGTGAAAATGTCATTTTTTCCACATTTTCATTCACCCTGCTTAGCATCAGAGCAAGCAATGCCACAGAAAAGGCAAGAAGCCAGCTCAGAAATTTCAACTCTTTGTCCACAGCAAGCTGCTTCCTGACTGTGGTCTCTGCTACCTGCGTCCTTGAAATGTCCTGGTTCAGCTTTTTCTTCCATTTTGGAAATATCCTTCTGATAATTTACTTGTTTCTTAGTTTCTTTGCTATTTCTCTACAACCATCTGCTTCCTTGTTCCAGAAGACTGAACCCTCTAAGTGACTGTGGGGTTCTGGGCTCATTAATAATGAAACATATGAAGTAGGAAGAGCCCCTCCTGGGCAGGCGTGTGGAATTAAGGAAGTGAAATAGCTGCTCTTAGACTTCAGGGATTTGGATTTATTTTGTGACACATCCATGGTGCCAATATACGGATAAGGATCAGTATATTCTGGTTTAATAAACTCCGTATCTGAAAGCACTTTGTAAACTCTAAGATCACTATCACTATCATCCCATTGATCCTTGATTTGCTCGAGTGGGCCCAGTAATGTCTCCATTTGTCCTAACCCTGAGATTTTAGCAGCCTCTTATTACTCGTCCTTCACAACAGTGCCACATTAGAGGCTCTTTCAGGGTCAGGAGAGTGAGACCCATCATTGTTACTGTGTTTGGCATATGAATACACCATGGGGAGCTTGCCAGGCTCTCTCATGCAGGCAGGAAAACTCTCAGTAGCTTGCTATAAGGTGTCACTCCCAGGAGCTTGGTTTTACAGTCTCTGGATGTTGGCCGTTGATGGGATTACACAGCACCAGGGCAGTTTCTGGGTGTGACCGCCTAGCTACTGGAAAATGGGGGATCTGGGAGGAAAGAGGTCCAGTCCCATTCTGAGCAGGCTTAGAGATATCAGCCCCGGGTCCCGCACACCTGGGTTCCTCTACCAGTTCCTTTATGCATGAGGCTCATCCGAATGTGTGGAGAGGGGTCTTGAGCATGGCTGTGGCTGGGTTCTAGAGGTCTTCAGCTGCCGGGGCTTTGCTCGGGGTGGGGAGGGAAACTCAACCCACCCCCTCAGAGGGGCCCCTGTGAAGAAAGCCAAGTGCGGGGGCAGGAGACTCTGAACAGAATGGAACTCTAAGATGCAACATGAACTACTGTATTCATTATTGCCAAGAGAGAAGACTTATTTGTCCCTTCAAAATTTTGTCTTTGCCTTGCCTTCTCACACCCCACACCCCCAAAAAAGATCAATGTTGGAACCCAGACAACTATTTTTTCTTTAAATTTTTGTTTCTATAAAGTTGTTCACAATATTTGATTGCCTTTAATATTCAAACACCAATCCCACCACCTTCCCAACACCATATTTTGAATATTTCCATCCCGAACCCCAAACCCTGCCCCCAAAGCAGAACAGAAATAATTTATTTTGTATTGCTTGTTATGAATAATGTGCTAAAAATGATCCTAAAAAGGGGCTGGAGCGATAGCACAGCAGGTAGGGCGTTTGCCTTGCACGCGGCTGGCCCGGGTTTGATTCTCAACATCCTATATGGTCCTCTGAGCACCGCCAGGAGTAATTCCTGAGTGCAGAGCCAGGAGCAACCCTTGTGCATCACCGGGTGTGACTCAAAAAGCAATAAATAAATAAATAAATAAATAATAAAAATTATCCAAAAAGGGTTCCTTAAAGGAAAGAGTGTGAAGATTATTTTGGTTCACCCAGGAGCCATTAAACCCTTCTATCTAAGAGATAACATAAGAGATAACTTAAAGATAACTATAAGAGATAACTTAAAGAGACTCATGTACCTATATATACATACTTGTATAAATAGATTTCACCCTAAGATTGTTTGCCTTCTGTTTTAAACCCCATCAAATGAGGTGTGCTACTCTTGGTGTATCAGTGGTGTAAAGTCTGAGATGTTGCACCATCCAGGAATAAATTGACTCATAAGTGAGGCTCCTGTGAGTGTGTGGAGAGTGGTCCAGGCTTGGCAGTGGTTGAGTTCTGGAGGTTTCCAGCTGCCTGGGCTGGCTCCATTGGGGTGGGGAGGGGAACTCACTCACCCCCTCCGGGTGCCCCAGATGAAATAGCCTGGCACAGAGTCTGGAGGAATCGCTACGGCGAATCTTCTGCGCTCTCTCCCAAGAGATTTATTGTTGAGTCTCTGGATCATGACCATAAAAGAGACTATATGGTGCCAGAGGCAGCTTGTGGGTGTGACTGCCAAGCTGCCGGAAGTAAAGGAAGATGGTGGTGGGGGGAAACCCAGAAAATTTGCCTGCTTCCCCTTTATGTGTGATTTCCTAAATTCGGAAATGTCACCCTCACAAGGGGGAAGAGGCTCATATTAGTGAGAAGGAAGAGAGGAGGATGTCACTTATTTCTTTTGTCCTCAGGACATATGTCCACATTCACTAGCTCTGAATAAATGCTGGGATGGGTCCCCTATACTGCAGAAATGGAGCAGTTAAACCTGGAGAGTTTCCTGGTGTGTGAAGTTAAGAATTAACTCGGGTTGGGGGAGGTATGGTGCCGCCAACAGTCAACCTGTACCTGTGGGGCGATTGCATCAGCAGCCTGATGGTGACTTCAGGGTTCCTGACACCCCAAAATTGCTTGGGATCAAGTTTATCAAGAAATTAAATGGCCAAAAGTTAGGTATGTGGGAGTCATGCCCACAAACCACCTCTGGCTCAACTATACAAGTTCATTTCAATTTCATCATCATCATCATCATCATCATCATTCCGTAGATTGTTGAATTTCTCGAGGGGTCTCAGTAACGTCTCCATTTGTCCTAGCCCTGAGATTTTAGAAGCCTCTCTTTACTTGTCCTTCCCAATGATGCCACATTGGAGGCTCTTTCAGGGTCAGGGGAATGAGACCCAGCATTGTTACTAGTTTTGGCATGTGAATACACCATGGGGAGTTTGCGAGGCTCTCCCATGTGGGCAGGAAACTCTTGGTCACTTGCCAGTTTCTGCCAGAGGGAGAAGTAGGCTATAAGATGTCACGCGGCCACCTCGAGGCCTCGCGCTTCAGGGAGCTTGGTTTTAAGTCTCTGTATGTTGGCCATTGGTGGGATTACACGGCGCTCGGGGCAGTTCCTTGGCTGACTGCATAGTTACTGGAAAATGGGAAATCTGGGCAGAAGAGGCCCAGTCCCAATCCGAGCAGACTTGGAGGTCTCAGCCCCGGGTCCCACACACCTGGGTTCCTCTGCTGGTAACTCATTTATTGGCCTTATTTCAGAGACCCATAGATAAATCTCGAAAGAGATCAAAGCCACAGTTAATCTGGAACCCACGCATGACTGAACAGACTGGGGTAAATCGGAGGGGGACAGATTGGTATGTGCCTGTGCAAGCAGATTCTCCTGGCAGCCACTTGCATCCACAATCCAAAATTGCCGCCATACTCCTGGCCTGACTCCACCTTCAGGATGGACCTCACCAAGACATAATCTGCTGAAATTTTTGGAATGCGGATTTTGTGACTGAAATCTCCAGGCTTTCTCGGGGTCAGGATGGGCTACCTCCCCCGATCTCCCTGTACTTCCAGAAGCCTCAGCAGTCACACCTACATCCCAAAGCTGCCACCAACTGAAAAGCTGCTCCAACCTTACCATCCCAATAAAAATACCGAATGCCCTGAACAAACACCATGACCTCTTAGCACCTGTATTGGAAACCATAATGCACAAAAGGAAGAGGAGAGAGAGAGCAAGAAGGAAAGTACCTCCCATAGAGGGAGGCTGGGGTAGGGGGTGGGGGGCTGGAGGCTGGTGGTGGGAGATGGGGGACACTGGTGGTAGGAAATGTACATTGGTAGAGAGGTGGATGCTGTATCATTGTATGACTGAAACCCAATTATAAACATCTTTGTAATGGTCTACCTCACAGATAGCCAATTAAAACATAGTTTTTAAAAAAGAAAGTTAACTCGGGGGGCCAGGGATGTGGCTCAGTGGTGATGCAGGAGTGGTGATGGCAAGTCTCTGTTCATCCAGGAATTCCAGGTTCTTTAATGTTTTCAAGAGTGAAAATATTGAGTAACAAAGATGTTCAGACTCAGAGTTAGAAAACAGGAAAGTTTTATTGGAACGTATAAGAGAAAAAACTCCCCCATGGGAATATTTAGAGTAAGTTGAGGATGGCTCATGTCGTGGGGTTTTTTTTTTATTATTATTTTTATTTTTATGCTTTTTGGGTCACACCCGGCAATGCACAGGGATTACTCCTGGCTCTTCACTCAGGAATTACTACTGGCAGTGCTCAGGGGACCATATGGGATGCTGGGATTTGAACCCGGGTCGGCCGCGTACCCGCTGTGCTATTGCTCCAGCCCCATGTCGTGGGTTTTTAATGGGAAAACTGGATCTTTGTGTCACTTGTCAAGACAAGAATGTTTACAGAGAATGTGAGGATTTCACAGTGGTCTGGCTTGTTATGGGCCTGTTGAGTTATCTATTGTTTCTTAGTCTCAATGGGCCTAATGTCTGGGGCACAATCTCTGATCTTAGGGAATTATTGATTCCCCAGTCTCGGAAGGAGCCAAGAAATTTTCAGGAAAGTTTAAATGTGGAATAGAGACAGCTAACATGGGGCTGCTTGCAGCAGCTGGCCAGGGGAAACTGAGGTTTCCTCTTGTGGTGGTAAAGCACATGCTTTGCATGTGAGACCTGGGTTTGACCACTGCACTGAAGAAAGAACTCAGGCCAGGAGAAAACTCAAAAGGACTGGAGCACATGCATGGCCAAGCCTGAGCCTGGGGGGTTATCCCTGGCACTGCAGGCGTGACCTTGGCGGCCCCCAGCCCGTCTGGGCCCCAGCAACACCACATCACTGGCCTACGCACTCGACACTTCCACTGGCACAGTCTGGCCAGTCTAGCTGGCTGGGGGGTGCTGAGCACTGCTTAGGAGCACCCCAAATAGAAATAGCTCTGGGGCTGGAGTGATAGCACAATGGGTAAAGCCTTTGCCTTGCACGCAGCCGACCCAGGTTCGATTCCCAGAATCCCCTATGTCCCCCAAGCACCACCAGGAGTAATTCCGGAGTGCAGAGCCAGGAGTTGCTGGGTGTGACCCAAAAAGAAGAAGAAAAAAAAAAGCTCCAGCCCAGGGAGGTGACTCAATGGGGAAACCTCAAGCGCCAACCTGGCCCTTCCACACGCCAAGCTGTGATCCTGCAGCCACTCTGGGCCCTGGTGCTACCCTGAGTAACTCCCAGACAGCACAGCAAACAAAAGGGAAAGGAAGAGAGGGGAAAAGGTAGTGACTCGGGCAAGCTGAGGGTCACAGAGATGGAACAACTCAGGGAAATTTGAGGAGGGTGTGGGGGTTCGCGTGAAGTGAAATCAACCCCAGGCTGTGAGGAACAAAACATGCTCTCTTTAAGGCATCGCCTCCGCTCCAGAGATGTTTCTTTGAAGGTGTCTGTTGGAATATAAGTTGGGTGCTGTTACAACCCACCAGGACATCTCCAAATTCTTATAAGGGCAGGGTCCTTCTGTTTGGGGGCCACACCCAAAGCCTGGGGCTTACTCCTGGCTCTGCACTAAGGGACCATGCTTCGCAGTCCCAGGGGACCATAGGGATGCTGAGGATCAAACCCCAGTCAGCTGCGTGCAAGGAAAGCAGCCCACCGCTGTACTTCCCTTTTGGCCCTCGGGGGTAGGGCTCCATAAGGAGCTTACATCTGGTGTAAGCCAGATGCAGAAATATCTGCAAGATTCGTGGAGAATGAAGTTTCTGATCCAGTCCTGCCCTGGGAAGTGATCCCTGACTCGAGATCAGAGGGCTGAGCGTCTCCAATCAAGAGGTCAGCTGTTGGGACTGGAGAGACAGCACGGCTGGCCTTGCACTCTAGCCACCGGGGTTCGATCCCCGGCATCCCACAGGTTGCCCTTGGACACCGCCAGGACCAATTCCTGGGTGTAGAGTCAGGAGTCACTCGAGCACGGCCGGGCTCCGCCCCAAAGCAGAAAGATGTGGGGGAGACGCTTGGGGTCCAAAGGGCTGCTCCTCTCGGGTGCTGAAAGGGAAAGTTCCTCCCAGCCGCCTCCCGGGACGAGCGGCGGGCCGTCCATCCGCTGGCCGAGGCTGCCCCCTGCAGGCCGCAGCGGGCCTCGCGCCTCTGCGCACCGTTTGTCCCCCGCGCCCCAGCCCGGGGGGGGGGGGGGGGGTTGCGCGGGGCCCGTGGCTCCCCGCGGCACTTCAGTGACCCGCAGGCCGTGTGCTCCGATGCTACGTGAGTGTCCTGGGCTCGGAGTCCCGAAGCCCCTCATCCTGGAACCTCAGTGAGGCCCGCGAGGCCCAGCGAACCAGGCCCCCGCGCTTGACCGGCCACGTGGGACTGGCGGCCGCAGCGGGTCAGGACGGCGGCGCTGCCCGCTGCCCGCGGCCCCACTGGGCTCGCGCCCGCTGGCCGGCCCGAGACCCTCGCGGGGGCGCGCCTGTCCGGGGGCCCCGGCTGCGGTGCCCTCCCGCGGACGCCGGGCCCAGGTGCCGGCCCGGACGGAGGCGGCGCGGGGCCGCGCTCTCCGGGAAGGTCGGCCGCGAGACGGGCAGGACGAGGCGGAGGGACGCCGAGGAGGGCAGAGCGGAGGTGACGGGCGAGGTGAGCTAAGGACACCGTCTCGGACCCGCCGAGGCTCCCGGGCCAGTCAGAGTCCGCTTTCTGGGGGCCTTGACACACACTGCCCTGAGCCAATCGGAGCACTGCTCTCAAAGATAGGGCGGAACGCCGAAAAGGGCGGGAGCGCGAGGAGGCGGGCCCTGCCACGCCCTCCTCCACGGCAGCCAATCAGGGGGCTGTGACTGCGGGCGCGGGCGCGCGGCTAGCACACCGGGTCCTGCGTTCAGCGGACCTGCGCGAGGGGTGAAAATTCCTTTGCCTTCCACCGTGGGTGCAGGTGATCATTTATTAGACTGCCGAGCTGGGATTCCCCAAATGGCCGTTTCCCCTGTTGTTTGCAACCTCCCCGCATCTTTCTGCTCTAGATGAGCCCAGCAGCAGTGGCAGCGGCAGATTCCAAGTTAAACAAAATGGGTAGGATGCACAATGAGAACAGTAGGTGCCACAGCTCTCTGCGAGGGGCCCTGACAGAAGCCAGGGAACTGCGGCGAAGGAGACAGTCCCAGAGTCAGTTGAGACACAAGCGCCCCCTCAGGGAGCCAAGGTGACTTTGGGACCCCTTCATCACCCAGATCCCCCTTCTCAGCACTCACCTACATTCTCCACCAGCCATGATATATGGCACAAGCCCCAAGGTGAGGAGGGCGTGTCTGGGGCCACGTCCCCATGCTGCAGCGCTGAACCAGCCTGCTTTCACACCAGTGCTGGCCTACGAGCAACACCAGGGGGACTATGGGCTGGTTAACACCAGGAAGGAGAAAGCAGGAAGAGAGTGCTGCATCATATTAAATATTTACTGTTTTCTGCAGACTGACCTTGGAGCAAGTCTCACGCCAGGAAGGCAGTGGTTAGTGTTCAGGTTGCTGAGATCTGAGGTCAAAAAGTTACAGAAAGGAAATCACTTTGAAGGGCAGAGAGTGTGTGTGTGTGGGGAAATCAATGGCTCCGGCCAGGCAGGCTCCCTCCCCACTAATTCTCGAGCTGAGTTTTCACATCTTAGGCCATGGTAATCAGAGCTGAGAGAACAGTAGATTGACGCAGCAACAGTTTTGCTGGGGGGAGAAGAGCCTTGGGGTAGTGAGGGCTGCAGAGGGAGGAGAGGTGACAAAACAAGGACAATGAGAAATGTCATTCTGAGTCCAGGGAGAAGTGACCCCGCAACATCTGAAGACACTGGGTGGTCCAGAAGCCAAGGGGCCCCAGCGTCCGAATGAGGCAGCATCCTGGGGATGAAGGTGGCGGAAGCATGTCGTCCAGGACCCGGGAGGCAAGGGAGACCTGAAGGGGGCCCCCGGGAAAGAAGGGGACAGGGTGGGGCACTGAGGTCCATGAGAAGACTGTGGCTCCCCAGGTCCCGCTCCTCAGAAGTTGGGCTTGTGCTTCTTGAGCTCCACCATGAGGTGGTGAATGTTGATGAGCTCAGCGCGTGCCGGGAGGGCGCGGAGCTGGGGCTGAGACAGGACCCGGTGGAAGCGATGGTAGAGCTGGATCAGCTGAGTCAGGGCGCCCTGGGCGGGGAGAGAGAGAGAGAGAAGGACGGGGAGGAATCAGGTCCGAGCTCATGCAGAACTCTGGGCAGCAGAGGCTGAGGGGTCACTGGCATGAGACTGAGACCAGGAACAGAGGGACAGAGGTAGCTGGGGGCTCCCGATCACCTGGATGATACTGGTTCCATTTCTGAAGTTGGTGAAACTCCGCATGACATCCTGACTCAGAGACTCCACCGATGACTTCCAGGAACTGCCAAAGCCCCGGATCAGCTGAGTAACCCGGGCTGAGAGAGGAGGAAAGCGTCAGGGATCAGGCTGCATGCTCTGACACCCCACTAAGCCCGTCCCCTGGGTATCCTGCCAGCCTTTTCCTGTTCGGTTCCCTCATTCTAATACTTCCCCTTGGTTTTGGGGCCACACCCAGAGGGGTGACTGGGGCCTATTCAATCCAGGGTGGCCTGCACCTGAAGGGCGCTCCCTTACCCGACCTCCCCTCCTGTGCCGTCTCCAGTCGCTCATGGGTGGTTCCTAGTCCTCACACCACGGGCCCTACCCAAAGACCCCGTCCTCGTACCTTCTTCCCCTCGAAGTCGCTCAGCCTGTCCACGTTCAATCAGAGCCTCGGCTTCCTTCACGAATGCCACCAGGCCCCCAAAAGGGGGAGAGAGCAACTCTTCGATGAATTCCTGAAGAAAGACACACATACAGAATCAAACCATCTGGCACCAGCAGATTTGCCCGATTCTTGCATCGTGACTGGGCAGGATCCTTACTACAGTCCAGGGGTGGGAGCAGAGGGGCAGGAAGATGGAGAGGAGGACCCCCAGAAGGGAAGCGGAAATAACTCCCTCAGAAAACCCAGCCTGACACCAGCCCTGAGTGGGGTGGTAGAACCCGGACTCTCACAAACACCTCTAAGAGGGGCCTACAAAGACGGGGGTGAGACCGCAGAGACGGTCTCTCCTCTTCAGTGCAAAAGCAAAGGCAAATTCTCTCTGAATTTTAATTCCCCAAGCCTCAATTTGGTCCAGATGACACCCCTAATTAAGATCAAGCAATGAACTCAAAGACCACTAGGCGTATGAAAGCAGGCCGCCAAGAGTGCCAGCACAGACAAAAAACCATGAAATTCAAGCAGCGAAGACTGCCAACATCGGAGCTGTTTCATACACAGCAACTGTATGTTGTATATAAAATGTTCAAGAACTGAAGAGACACAAAGAAAATTAATTGACAAGACTAAGAATGGATAGGCTTAGGACAAAATCTAACTTTTTAGATAAAATTTCTTATTTAGACTGGTTTTGGAGTTACTTTTGGTGGTACCTGGGAGCTCCTGGTTTGGCTGCTCAGGAATTACTTCTGGCAATTCAAGGGCCCCTGCAGTGCCAGGGATCAAAACCAAATGCAAAACAAGTGCTCCTGTCCTTTGAGCCATTTCCCAGGCCCCTATAAAACTTTTGTTCTGGGCTGGAGCCATAGCACAGCAGGTAGGGTGTTTGCCTTGCATGTGGTTGACCCGAGTTCAATTCCCAGCATCCCATATGGTTTCCCGAACACCGCCAAGAGTAACCCCTGTGCATTGCTGGGTGTGACCCAAAAAGCAAAAAATAAACAAAAAAAAAACAAAACAAAAACACTTTTGTTCTGGGGCCACCCCCGGACATGCTCAGGGCTCACTCCTGGTTCTGCACTCAGAGATCACGCCCAGTGGTACTCAAGGGACTGTAAGTGGTGCCAGGGATTGAACCTAGGCCATCCACTTGCAGGGCAAGTGCCTTACCCCTACCCTAATATACTATCTCTCCGGCCCCCTGATAGCAAATCTCTTAATTAGAGGAGCTGGGAAACAGTTCAGCGGTCATGATGGACTGTCACCCAACGCAGGTCCCATTCCTGGCACCACATGGTCCCCTGAACACTGCCAGGTGTGGCCCAGTGTGGCCTGGAGGCAGTGCTGAGGTGATCCGGTATCCCTGACACCACCTGGAGATGCTCAGGCCCCTGCACCGAACCACTGCCCGGCCCCTCCCAGCACTGCTTGGGAGCCCACACTCCCCCTGCCAAAAAAAAAAAAAAAAAACCCTGTTTGAAAAATAAGAGAGAGGAAAAACAAAACCCCCAAGTTTTAAGGTCAAATAGATTGGAAAAGGCTGAAGAATGACACAGCAAATTGGAACTTAAAAAGACGAAATGACACAGACACAGACAATCAAGGGAACGGAGACTCCAGGGCACTGAGAGGGATAGAAATCTAATTAATGGATCAAGGCAGCCATCACTGCCGGCTGCCAGAGCCAGGAGGACATTATGTGTCTCTGATGAAGACACCACTCTCTCGATCATCATTATAAAAACAACCTGCTGGAATCTGACCAGGCCTGTCCAGAGAACTAAAGATTCATGGGAAAAGAGTTAGTTTAGCCACACCATGGAACTCACACTGAACACCACTCTACAGAAAGAAATGATTCCGTTTCTCTGCAAATCAACTGTCAAAAGGGAAAAGATTGTAAAGTGACATTAGAGACCATGATGGAAACTGCCCGGAACCTCATCTATGACACAAAGGGGGAAACTTGAATACTACTTTAATTAAGACAATTTTTGTTTAAATGTGAGGAGCCATTGTGTTTTTATTTATTTTTTGATTTTTTGATTTTTGGGTCACACCTGATGATGCACAGGGGTTACTCCTGGCTCTTCACTCAGGAATTACCCCTGGCGGTGCTCAGGGGACCATATGGGATGCTGGGATTAGAACCTGGGTCGGCCACGTGCAAGGCAAACGCCCTACCCGCTGTGCTATGGCTCCAGCCCCGCCATTGTGTTTTTAAAAACCACCTCATACAGACGAAAGGTATGATGCATAAGACCTAACTCAAATCATGGGGGAAATGGGCCCAAGGAAGAAGAGGAGCAGCAGTGCTGAAACAGAGGGAAAAACCCAACCCAGAGAGGAAACATAAGGTAGAAGCGAAGCTTTTATTTCACTTAAAAATAATCGACTTCCAGGGCCGGAGGAGTACAGCAGGTAGGGTGCCTGCTCTGCACGTGGCCTGGGCTCAATCTCCGGTGCCACACATGGTCCCCTGAGCCTCGCCAGGAGTAAGCTCTGAACACCACCAGGTGTGACCCCAAATAAAAAAATAAAAATAAACGACTTCCATTTTCAAGTAAAATCTCTTCCATTTGTCCTATAAAACATCCAGTTATGTCCACTGAAGGTGGTCAGGTAACCAATACGACACGGGAGATCTCCAAGAATGGACCTTCCTAGAATGAAGGAACTTTGTCCGTGACGCTTTGAGTCAATAACCAAACTCAATCTATGGCAGTGGCCTAAACGCAGCAATCCAAACTCCCAACAGCGTAGCAGAGGGGCTGGCAAAGGGCCAGGTGCATATCTGCACGCGGAGACCTGGGTGCAGTCCCTGAGCGCAAGGGCACCTCCCGAACACTGCTGGGTGTGGTCCCCAACCAAAAACCTGATGTAACAGCGCAGACTCCGAGAGGGTTGCAAAGGGAAGTTCGGTTACCAGGGGAAACCTGCCCTAACACGGGAGGCCCGAGGCACGGGCCGCTACTCACCACCTGCAACACGGCTGGTCGTAACTGCAATATGCTGCGAGCAGAAAACTCCAGGAGAAAACTCCAGATCACATCAAAGAGACCGCACAGGGCTGACATTTGTGGCGGGCACTAATAGCCCTCCTTCTTTGGGGGTTTTGGGCCACACCGAGTGCTCAGGGGTTCTTGGGAAACCAGTTTCCCCACAGTACCAAACGGCAGCCCACACGCACAGGAAGCACTGACGGCGGCTGACCTGACCCCAGGAGGCCCCACAGCACCTGTTCCCCAGGAGCTCCGGACTGCCGAACACAGAGCTGACACTCCTGTCCGGGAGAGGACACCCATGTCCTCTCACCTGACCATGGCCAGCTCACCTCAGCAGAGGATTCCCCTGCGCTCGGGTCCACACCCAGTCCCAGCACCCTCGAACTGTATGTACCGAAGCCTGCGGCGGTTCCAGCTATACCAAACATGTAAATGTCCTAGCTGTTTATTAAGGGGGATGTGTGTGTGTGTGTGTGTGTGTGTGTGTGTGTGTGTGTGTCTGTGTGTGTGTGTTGGGGGAAAGATCTGGACCACTCTTGGTGCTCAAGCATGACTCCTGCGTCAGTGCTCAGGGATGGGATCACTCCTGGCAGTGCTGGGGTTGGGGGATGACCACATACGGTGCCAGGGATCAAACCAGGGTTGTGAATGACATGCGCTTTAATTCTGTACTCTCCCTCCGATCCCTAGACTTACCACCAAACAATACAGCAAATAAATAAATAAATAAACAAACAAACAAAAACCCTATTTCTCTAGCTTTAGGTGTTCTAAGTAATCTAAAGAGGAAGAGAAGGCCCTAGAGGAATAGTGCAGTGGCTGAGCCACCTGCCTCTGGTCACAAGTTCAAATCCCTGGTGTCTCACATGCACCAAGTGTGATCCCAGCAGCTCTGTGATCCCTAGTGTCACTAGAGATTTCCGGTAAGGGGCAAAAGCAATAGTGCAGGGGCTGGAGCGATAGCACAGTAGGTCACAGTAGGTAGGGTGTTTGCCTTGCACACAGCCGACCCAGGTTCGATTCCCAGCATCCCATACAGTCTCTGAGCACCGCCAGGGGTGATTCCTGAGTGCAGAGCCAGGAGTAACGCAAAAAGCAAAAAAAAAAAAAGCAATACTGCAGTGACTAGGACCTGGATTTGATCCCTGACAGGACATGTGATCGCCCACATACCTCCAGAAGTGATCACTGAGCACAAAGGCAGGAGAAAGGCCTGAGCACGACTAGTTGTGGCCCAGAGTGAGACATTTCTGGTTATACCAAGACAGGTATATGAAAACGCCACCAAGAAAGGGGGGGAATGCCATGAGTGAGCACCGCAACTAAAAAGATGTGTTAGTGCCATGACCAGGAAACAGGGCCCCACTGTGTGTGCAGAGGAGCATTTTTTGGTGAGCACAACAGGAGCTTAGGCACCTCCATGAAGACCATGAACCCCCGTGAGTGCATGTGCCAGGAGAACCAGGAGGCAAGCCTCAATGAGCACTGTGGCCGGAGGCATGGACCACAACCTCCAGCATCCCTCAGCAGGCATCTCAGCTAAAATTCAACAGCTGTGCAGACACGGCAGCAGGTGTGTGTGCAACCCAGTCTCCCAACCACAATCACAGCACAGAGGGAGGCGGAAGGAGGAGGAAATAAAAACAGATGGGCCAGAGCAAGAGTGCACTTGACTCCACGTATGACCAGGCCTGGTTCAATCCCTGGCACCACACGTGGTCTCCCAGTCCCACCAAGGTAAAATCTCTGAGCAGAGCCAGGAGTAATCCCTGAGCACAGCAGGGGATGGCCCCAAAACAAAAATAAAGAAGCGCGTCTTGAGTTTTGCTCTGTGACAGGGAAGTTCCACAGATCACGTGGGGAAAGAGGAATTTTCTAGAAATAGCTCTAAACCAATCATTATCCACACAGCACAATTCTGGGGCCAGGGAGATAGTACAGCACGCAGGGTGCTTGCCTTGCACCGTCTGGCCCAGGTCTGATACCTGACATGCCAAATCCCTCAGGAGTGATCCCTGAGCGCAGAGCCAGGAGTAAGCCCTGAGCACCACTGGGTCTAACCCAAAAACAGCAAAAATTAATTCTAAATAAATGTAGTACTTAGAAGTAACAAGATGGGAGCCAGAGCAATAGTACAGTTTGCCCTGATCATGACCAACTGGGTTCCATCCCAGGCACCCCCTATGGTACCCAGAACACTGCCAGGAGTGATCTCTGAGGACCACTGATACTTCCGATGTTTCGAGAGGAATCTTACCAAGCCCATGAATTCTACTCCACCCCCACCCCACCGTCCCCAGAGCTGATCAGCAGGAAGGAGCCAGATCTGAGCCCGGGGCCCCAATCCCATGAGACTGCAGAAACGTGAAACTGGCCCAAACAAAACAGGAGGCGCAAACTCCAAGACAAGGCACCTGTCCTGGCCTTAGTCTCCCGT
Organism: Sorex araneus; assembly: GCF_027595985.1. Taxonomy (NCBI): domain Eukaryota; kingdom Metazoa; phylum Chordata; class Mammalia; order Eulipotyphla; family Soricidae; genus Sorex; species Sorex araneus. The sequence continues at coordinate 27,621,614 of NC_073303.1, read as the reverse complement.
CGGCCCGGAAGCCTAGTCCTAGGTCAGTGTGGCTTATTTTGGTCTCCCTGTTCAGGTTTGTAGATAAGATGAAGTGTCCCTCGGGAGGTCAGCACAGGGAGAACTGTTTGTTCTGGTGCCCACTGGCCCTCAACCCATCCATCCTTCCCTCTTCTTTCCTGAGAAAAACGCCTTCATGAAACCACGTGGACGAAGTGGTTCTTTTGAGGACATGAATCCACCATCACCCAACCTACTAGCATGCTGCCAATAAAGCTCTTTCCCATGGGAAAGAACCATAATTCTCTTCCCATTGTGGATAGAGGGGAATGGGACGGGACCATAATTGTTTAAAAAATAATGCATTAGGTAGCAAAAAAAAAAAAACCCAAACATTAAAAGAAAGTAACTCCAATGATCACTCCTAGAATATTATGCTATGCTCACAGAATGTCACATTATACAGCAGGAGAATATACATCGCCAAATGGACAAGAACTATGCATGAGAAACAGAAAATAAGCCCCGTGATTCCATCTTAATGACACTTAAAAAGAACCTGCTCATTGTTCTGGCATTCCCACTACCAGACTCCCAGGAGTAAGAACACGCCAAGAGGTGGCTCTGTGTGAGGGAGGAAGGGGCGACAGAGGGGCCGGTACTCATACTGCCCAGATGCAGATGCGTTCCTCTGTTGTTAAAAATAAAGGAACGAGAATAAGCCAATAACAGCGTGTTGTAAACAGTTCCTGCTACTCCCGTCCTGGCATTCCTGGCGTTCCTTACCCACTGCACCCCCAGCTCACTGCCCTGCACTGAAACAGCACACAGGGTGGAACCCAGCTCTCCCCGCCCCATGCCCCTACCTGGGTCCGTGCATTGAGCAGCTGCTGGAAACTCTCCACCTCTTTGCTGTCATCTGCAGCCCGCTCCTAGGGGGAGATGAAGGGCAAGCCCGTGAGAAGCAGCCACTGGGTCCAAAATGCCACTTCCCTCCGCCCTCCCAGGGCTATGCCAGACCCGACCCAGAATCCGGATGAAACACAGGAGCAGACCAATGGATCGTGGCCCCTGGGAGCCCAGGAGCAGTGGGCGCCCATGCCCTCGGGGGGGGGAGGGGGGGCGCGTTACCATCAGCACCGCCAGCATCATGTCGTAGTTGTTGATCAGAAACACAAGCTGCTCCTTCCTCGAGGAGAACTCAGCTGCCACTCGGAGGACGAAGTTCTCCACCTCCACCTGCAGGGGCCAAGACGGGGTATGGGCGAGGACAAAGGTCTGGGCCCCCGCCTCGCTCCCCGGCCTGTCGCTCGCCTCACCTGGAGCTGTCCCAGCAGCTGCAGGGTCCGTTCGTTGGGGATCGTCTGGTTGATGCTGACGAGGGCGGACGAGAACTCTGCGTAGCGCCGCGTGATCTGGGAGGGGGAGGGAGATCACCCACCGGCTCAACCTCCCGACACACTTCCGGAGGGGTCAACCCGCAGTGCCCGACCTGCCCTGGGCTGGCCTCCCTGCCACGCTGCGACCCTCATGCACAGACCCATGGCATCCCGGTGGGGCTGCTTGCCACTCCCTCCCCGCCACACACACACACACAGAGAACCCAAGCCTCCCTGCCTTCCCAGAACCCGCTACCCTCGCCCTCCTCACATAGTGGGGCCGCGTATCCAGGCCCCCCAGACGCTGAGGGTCAGTGCTGCGGACGCTCTGGACATTCATCTCTAGGATCAGCTCAAACCGTGGCCACAGCAGGGCAAGCACCTGCTCCCAGTACCTGTGGGTTTGATCCAGACCGGATCAGCGGGCAGGAAGCACGCGTGCTGGGGGGCAGGGGGCGAGATCAGGGGGGCAGGGAAACCGATCAGCAGCGGCTGCTAGGAAAGCGGATAAAAGCAAGAGAGATACGGGGGTCCCAGGGGCCGGGCGGGATCACGGAAGACGGTGGGAGTGCAAGACACACAGGGCTCAGTGACCTGTCCAGGGCGGGCACGTCCCTCTTGGCGGCGATGTTGCGAAAGCGGAGGACAATGTGGATGCAGAGAAACACCGCGATGGCGTCGTAGCAGTCGGTGAGGTAGGACTCCAGGTGCTTCTGCGGGCGGGAACGGTGCGAGAGCAGGTTACTCCCCTTCACGCAGCCGCGGGACTGGCTCTCAGAGGAAGATGCCCAGCTCGGCCCTGGGCCCTCCCCTGGCTGCTGGAGAGGATGCTGTGCTCACAGATCCCCGACCACCCGCCCCTGGGTGCAGAACTCGGAGCCCCGGGCCTCTAGTGCGGGTCCCTCAGGATTCAGGGGCTTTGGGGGTCTCCCCAAGGGTCCCGGGCATGGGGGAGCAGTTGTGAAGTCACAGTGTGCGCACAGAATGAGGATCCTGGTGGCACAGTCCTGAGCAGGGTCCCCACTCGGGGATGGGCCGAGAAACCCAGGCCTGGGGCACTTACCAGGGTCATGCTGAGCGTCCGGCCCATGACAGCATGGAAGAGGTCATGTGCGGCCGGGCCGGACACCACAAAGAACTCGCAGATGAAAAGATACTCGCGGCAGGAATTGTCTAGAAGGGCGTAGTGCTGGCTGCGGAAGAGGGCCTCAAACGGGTACTAGGACGGGAGGGGAGGAGAGACAGCGCAATGCACCCCAAACCAGCACGCAGGCGCAGCAACATAAAATCAGCGAGCCTGGATATTTGGTCTTTTGGTGTTTGGGGCCCTCCCGGCTGTGTTTAGGGGTCACTCCCGGAGGGGTGTGGGAGACCGCAGGTGGTGCTGGGGATCACGCCTGGGTCAGCCATGTGCAAGTCAAGCTGCTGATCCACTGCACTGTCTCCCCGGCTCCCACCCCTGGCTACTGGGAGCCCGCAGGCTGTCGAGCACCCCAGTGGGACCTGACGGGGTGTGCAGAGAGCGGCCTGCTTCTCCTGCCCTTGGCCAGGGTGCATGAACAGCCTCTGGCTGCCCGGAGCCCACCCTCCTCCCTGGCAACCTCAGCTCCCCCACCCGCCCGAGCCGCTGCTCACCCACAGCCCCCTCACGCGCGTCTGGGGGCCCGCTTCACCCCGCGCCTGGCGTCTCCCCCACCTACCCGCTGCTCCCCCCGCTGGGCAGTGTGGGGCACCAGGATGGGCGCCTCCAGCTCGGTGGGGGAGATGACGGAGCCGCGGGTGCCCAGGGTGAAGATGGTGTTCCTGCTGCGCAGGGAGGGCTTCGAGAAGAATCGTGACGGCTCGGAGTCAGGGAAAGCACACGGAGCACAAGGAGGACGAACGCTCGGGGGACCCCTGCCACCAGACCCCGCCTGGAGGTCCCCGTTTCCCAGTGCCCGGGGTCCCGCTGCCCCACTGCCGGTGAGCAGACTCCGGAGCCTGGGCAGCCCGGGCCCTGAAATGACGGCGCATTCATCTTAGTGGGGCTGCAGGCAGGAGCCCCTCCTTCTCGAGGCCGGACCTGGGGGTCCCCAGCTCTAGGATATCCTTCTTGGCGGTATCTTCCACACCCATGAGATCATCCTTCTCAGCAACCTCCTCATACTGGAGAAGACAAGAGAGAACGGGCAGCTCCTCTCCCCAGAGCTGCGGGACAGTCCCTTCCCGCCGATCCCCCGGCCGCCCCTCTCCAGCCTCACCTGGACCTTCATGAGCCGGCCCAGGTAAGAGCGGTAGTAGGAGAGGTAGATCTTGCTCAGCGTCTCCACATACTCGTCTCTGATCTCCTTGGCCGTTGCTCGCTCGTTGCCCAGCAGGAACTGATAGAAGAACCTAGGGGGCCCACGACCGGGTGAGCCTCCCCGCTGGCGCACGACCTGAGACCAGACACCGCCACCCCCCCCGCCCCCGCCGCCAAACATGTCTTAGGAGGCGACCTGTACTTCAGCAGGGCCGTCTGGGGGATCTGATAGTTGGTCATTGGTTTCCGGAAGGAATAGATCTTCTGAAGGATGAACTCCCGGATCTTGGTCACTGCCTGGAGAAACCAAACCCAGGCCATGAGGACGCGGCCGCTGTCCCATTTGTGAGGCGGGAATGTGCAGCAGAGGCCAGAGAGCAGAAGAGCTACCCCTTCCGCAATCTTTCACTTTTCTTTTTTGTTTGGGGGCCAGCAATGCTCAGAAGTCACTTCTAACTCTGCACTCAGAAATCACTCCTGGCGGTGCTCGGGGGACCACACGGGATGCTGGGGATCGCGCCCTGCCCATTGTGCCATGGCTCTGGCCTAATGTTCCGAGAACCCGGAGGCACGAGGATGAGCTTTGCCAGGTAACGGCAGAGGCAGAAAGCTCCACCAGGGAACACCAGGGCAATTCTGGCAGGCTCCTTCTGGTGTTGGGGTGTCCCCGCTCCCCTACCTTCACCCGGAGCCGGTCAAGCACGCCTCGGACATCCGCACAGGCCGCTGTGCCTCGGGCTTCCTGCTCCCGCACAGCCGCTGCCTTGGCGTCCAGCTCCTGTAGCTGCTCCAGGAACCGGGGCTCAGTCACTGGCGCCTCCAGGATTGCCCTAGGGAGTGGGGAATGGGTGGGGGGGTGAGCTAGGGGGGCACCAGAAGCCTCTCCCTCCTCACGCTTCTCGTACCAGGTTATCTAGTCAAGCCGCAGATACAGTTTCTGTTCCCAGATACCCCCCATCACGCCCCCACCAACACAAGCCTTGGAGCCCTTAACGACACGCCACTGACCTGTAGCCCAGACCCTGGGCCCCTTCCTGCCCACGACTCACGTGACCAGAGCAGAGGGCACCACCAGGCCGTCCACCAGCTCCCCCAGCTTGCCGCGGACTGCCTGGCGGTTCCGAAGGCGAATGTTCATGGCGCCAGACTGTTCCTGCAGTGTCCGGATCTCAGAGCTTATGGAGCTGAGGTCACTCTGAAAAGCCCCCAGCATCTGCTCCATACGCTGGGGAAGGACAGAAGGGACTTCTGGAGGGCTGCCATCGGGGTGGCAGGGGACAGGGGCCACCTCAGAGCCCCGGCAACGTCTCCAGTGTCTATTAGGATCCCACTGAGGGCAGGGAGTGATGAGGGATGAGGGACCCCAAAGGTCACTGGCAATTACTAGTGTGGCAGGGACGGCAAAAAGTCAGTGACGTCATTCTGAGAACGACTCTGTCCCCTCTCACCCTGCCCGGACACTGAGGACCTTAGAACGGCACCAGCCAGTAGGGTGCTTGCCTTGCATATGGCCAACCAGGGTCCAATCCCTAGCACCCCACAGGGTCCCCAGACATTGTGAGGAGTGACCCCTGAGAGCGGAGCCAGGAGGAGCCTTGAGCATTCTCAAAAGCCACAACCGAAATAAAACAACATTTTTAAAACATATCATCGGAGAACTGGGCCAAAACAATAATAAGTACAGAGACTCAAGTGCTTGCAGTTGATCCAGGTTTCAATCCCTGGCACCATATATGGTACTTTTAAGAACACAGGGGTCACTCCAGAGCACAGAGCCAGGACAGCCCGAGCATCACAGGGCGTGCCCCACCCCCACCTCCAAGTAAAGAAAAGATACCCGAGAAGCTGGATAACTACAAAGCTTAAAGCACTTGCCTTGCAGTAGCAAAGCCCAGTTCAACCCCCAGCACCACACGGTCCCCCAATCACTGGGCCCAGCCCTGGAGGCTCAGAGAACTGACAGGGCGAGCCGGGTAATGGCTACACCAAAGGGCCCGAGCACCCCAGTCCTGGGCCCTTCCACTGCACCGCTGGCCTAGTTGGCAGAGAATCGCCAAGCACGGCTTGGAAGGGCCAAATAAACAAACAACAGGAGAGCAGTCTGGTTCAGGGGCACCGAGGTCCAAGGCCGCTGACTAACCTCCAGGACAGCGTCACAGGCCGTGATCTGGTTGTGCAGAGACGCTATGTTTTCGCTCTCTTGAATATCTGACCCACAAAAGTCAAGGTCGCCACCACGAAGTCAAAATCTTTGACCTGCAATTTCTTCCTGAGGTGTCTGAAACCTCCAAGCAAAGGGGTCAGCCTCGCTAAGCTACTTGCACCCCAAATCCCAACTTCAGCGGCACCACCCCTTTCCCGGTGGGGGAGGATACAATCCCGGATGGATTTCTGCTCAATCTGCTGTAGATCCAGCTCCACTTGCTTTGAATAGTGCCGGAGATCCACACCCTGGGACAGCAGGAGCACAGCAGGTCAGGAGAAAGCACCAGCGAGGGGCTGGAGCCGCAGCACAGCGGGTAAGGCACTTGCCTTGCATGCAGGCCACCCGGGTTACATCCCTGGAATCTGATAAGTCCCCCTGGGCCTGCCAGCACTGATCCCTGAGCACAGCCCAGTGTGAGCAGAAAAGAAAACCAAAAAAAGGAGCTGGAGCGATAGCACAGCGGGTAGGGCGTTTGCCTTGCACGCGGCCGACCCAGGCTCGAATCCCAGCATCCCATATGGTCCCCTGAGCACCGCCAGGAGTGATTCCTGAGTGTAGAACCAGGAGTAACCCCTGTGCATCGCCGGGTGTGACCCAAAAGGCAAAAAAAAAAAAAAAAAAAAGTAAAAGAAAGTGCCTGGGAAAGGACACTGGAACAGAAGGCAAGACACCAAGTGACAGTCCAGAGCAAATGCTGCTTATATAGGGGATGGAGCGATAGTACAGTGGGGAGGGTGCGTGCCTTGCACAAGGACAACCGGGTTCAATCCCTGGCACCCCATATGGTCCCCCACGTACTGCCAGGAGTAATTCCTGAGTGCAGAGCCAGGAGTAACCCGTGAGCCTTGCTGGGTGTGTGCCCAAAAGCAAAAACAAAAACAAATAAACAAACCAACTACTTATATGTCTTTGAGGGGAGGGCAAGGAGAGGGGTGAGTCAGGGTAGTGGAAAAGACTCACCGTTTTCAGAGCTTCCTTTACTAATTCATCCTCCAGATTTGCCTGAATATGAACTGGAAATAGAAGTTTATCGTCACGGTTCCAGTTTCAGAACTGCGTCTCCCCACGTGGATTACCAATCCCACTGTATTATGTTCAGCCCCGACACCATCAGATCACAGGCACCTTAGAGCGGCCCAGGGCTGTCACATACCATCCACTTCATCCAGGATGAATTCATCAGAGGTGATGTCCAACTCCCCAAGTTGCAACGGCTCCTGAAGACCTGGACCACCCCCCTGGAGAGACACAGATTAATGGGAAATGGGAGGAAGGGGACAGAGGAAAACAATAAGATACAATGGGGTAACTCCTAACTCTTTATGTGTTGGAGAGGGGGGCATGTTTACTGGGATTGAGCTGAAAATTTTCAAGTTCCAAACTGCCTCCATCTACTATTTAGGGCTGATGTTGGTAAACCCATTAACGACATGAGAATCATACCGGGTATGACCCCCCAAAAAAAAACCAACAACAAAAAGACACAAGAACCATAAAAACAACGAGGGGATCTGAATGAATGCACTTAGGAATTGCAGAGGAGCCGGAAGAGCGGAATTAGGATGCCCAGACACCTGCTTTTGCAATTCGTCCAAGCAGTCCCGGCTTTTCCAGAAACAGCAGCTAACACAGGTCAGTTACCTGCACGCCAGGTGCTACCTTAGACAGTGTCACTCATCTAAGGATAATGCAACCACCTTTATGATAATTTTTTTTTAACGTGGAACATTTTGCCAATGTGTGTGTCATCCTTGCGCAGAAGCCATGCTAACCTTCCCTCTAACCTTCCGATTTTAGAATCCGTGCTGCCGAAAGAGCACAGGTTTTTAACTCAACTTACGTCGAGGCTGATTCATCTGCCAGAGTGATAGCCCCGCCACGTAAGTGGCAAGGTGACTTAAGAGGCCGGCCCTAGGGACCGACGCCCGCCAAGCTCTACCGTACGCCGGGGCTCTGGTCTGATACTGAGATCAGCGGGACCCGAGCGTGGGTCCCTCTGGTCCCCTCGCAAGCTCCCATCAGAGAGGGGGGCGGGGAGCCACACGGGTCGCCTCGCTCCCCTGCCACTGCCTCCGCCTTCCGGACGCGAGGGCGGCCAGGGCCCGGGGGGGAGCGAGCCCCGCGTTCTCACCAGCGGGCCCTCTTCCTCGTCCAGGTCTGCCGCCCCGGCCCGCAACACCATCTCCCGGGCGGCGGCCGCCATGGTCGCGGCGGCTGCCATCCCGCGCGGCCTCACTTCCGGCAACAGTCCGTCCCGACGGCTTCGCTCGCCGGAGTGAAACGAAAAGGCCTACTGTCTGACACTGCGCTAAACCGTTTCCAGATAGTTAGTTGAGTTAAACCGAGCGACTTCCTCATCGCCTGTCCAGCTCGAACCACCTCGAGCAAGTACAAACGGAGCGAGACGACGGGCACCACAGTCGCCGCCCGGAACCTTCGCTGCTCTTCCTCCCGAGAACTCTACGGACTACAAAAAGAGAGACACCCTGCCACCGGAAGTTGTGGCGCCTCCTCGAGCCCTTCCGTAGTCGGCTTTCCCCCGAGTTTCCGGAAGCGTTCTTAACCCCGTGGCCCCGCCTCTTCCGCCCGCTCGCTATATAAAACGATTACGTAACTTCCGCTCCCTCTTCCACAGGAGGCCTACACGCCGTCGCTGTGCCGCCGCCATGGTAAGACGATTTCTTGCGGGGATCCGGCGACATCGAGAGCGGGGCAGGGAAGCACTGCTATCCGATGGCCTAAAACGCTCCATACTGCGGGCCTGCAACAGTCTGTGCGGAACACGGACCCCTCCTCCGCGAAGGGACGCCTCTAGACACCCAGGTCTGGGAAGTGGGGCCAGAGGAGAGTCACTCCCTGGCGCTGGCGCGCGTGGCCGGGGTCTCCGTGTCCATTTCGGAATGGCCGGGAGCCCTGCCCTCCCCCCCGGGGTCGCACTTTCCGGACCTGCCGCGGGCGGGGTTGTGGAAGCCCCAGGGGGGCCCTCGCCCCCCGGGGACAGGCTGATGGCGCCGTGGGTGCTGGCTCACGGTGCCTGATCTCTCCCCCGCTCTCTCACCAGTCTCTAGTGATCCCCGAGAAGTTCCAGCACATTTTGCGAGTACTCAACACCAACATCGATGGGCGGCGGAAAATAGCCTTTGCCATCACTGCTATTAAGGTAAAAAAATAAGTAAAAGCAACAGAGGCTCCTAAGTGACACTTGGGTTCAGACCTAACCCAAAAAAGCCCGGTGGCGGGGGCGACTTCGCCCCTTACACGTTGACCCCCGTAGAGGTAAGTGGCCAAGTCCCCGGGCAGTCTCGGGGTTACTGTGTCACCTGCAGGCCCAGGAGGGGATTCGTTGGCCAGTTGACTAACTTTGAAGTTTTCCGGCGCCGCCTCATCCCCTCCCCAGGTACTCTGCTCTCTGTCCATCTGGCGGCCAATAAAAACGCCTGCGGCTTCCAAGTGTGAGGGAAACCTCCAGTGGGGCGGGGGTAGTTTTCTGAGTGTTCTGCTCCAGTGCTGGAGGAGGCGGAGGTAACCGTTAACTTCCCTGCGGCCAGAGCAGGAACCAGCACCTGGTCGCTGCCCGGAGCATGTTGGAAACGTGTCTGCCTTCACGGTCTGCAGCCAGCTCCCGGCCTGTGTGGGTGCCGGCTGTATTGCTCTGAGATCAGGCCGTTCATTGCGAGAATAGCTGCATGGGCCGAGGGTGGGCAGAGGCCCAGCTTAAGAGCCCAACGTTTGGTAGGCAATAATGCTCTGGTCTTGATTCCCTGGGAATGTCTGTTCGCTTTTTAAAAAACTAACGAAGCCTCAACTTGAAAAGATCCAATAAGTTTTCTTGATTTCTCCCCCCCCCCCCATGCTGTGGGGAGCACAGCTTCATTGATTTCTAAATGAGTCCGTGTAGCAGATGAGATGGAAATCTTGGAAAATACAGAGCAGATGCTGCAAATTCAGCTTAGGGTGGCACTTAAAAGACAGCGTAGGGCAGGGTGGGGGGTTAATAAGTATTTGCTTTAACCTGGGGGAGGGCCACACCCAGCAGTGCTCAGGGCTTCCTGGGTCTGCACTCCTGGGAGTCACTCCTTTTGGTGCTCCAGGGGATGCTGCGGGCTGCTGGAGATAAGACCCAGCGAGGCAAACCTGGAGGCAAACCTGTACCGAGGCGGCTTAAAGGTGAAGGTGATGAGCCGCTGCTTTTGTGGTCATGCCCAGGAGGAATCTGGCTGCTCCCACCTCTGCTGGGGGTCAGTCTGGGCCTCGGACGAGCATATAATGAGCCCATTGTGTTACCTCTCTGGCCTCTAATTTGCTTTTAAGCTTGTTGGGTATGTCTCTGGTGCTGGGAACCAAACCCAGGTCCCCACTGTCAGGCAAGTGCTTGCCACTGATCTGTAGCACCCAAGCCACTTTCTAACCAGAGCCGTTTGTTGTAGTTAGTGGTAAAGTAAATCCCTTAGGAAATGCTCTGCTTAAGGCTGGGAAAGGTCTTCCTAGAGGCCATTGTGTATTTTTGTACTCGGGAGTGGCAGTGCAGGCACCGCCGTCTCACCTCCGGTGACAAACTGGGTAGGCACTTGCCCAGGTACCCCAGGTGATCTGACTTGCAATCTGCTCAGTGCTAGAGGTCGCCTTCAGTTGAGCAACCGCAGCAGAGTGTTTGGAAAGTGGGAGCCAGAGTGATAATAGAGTGAGGCATTATCCTTGCTACTGGCTGACCCATATGCCTCTCAGCACCGCCAGGAATATATTCCTGAGTGCAAAGCCAAGAGTGGCCTCTGCACACAACTGGGTGTCGTGCCCCCAAAAAGAAGTAGTACCACAGCAAACTAAGGAAGGCTGAAGAAAGCTGGGTAGACGAGTCCAAGGATCCTGCACGATTCTTTGCCACTGATCCTTTCCTAGATGCGTTTATTAGAGTGCCCAGACTCAGTTGACCTACTGTCTCCTTTAGAACAAAGCAGCCCCACTTGCACCTGAGGTACTACTGCCTGGGTTGCAGCAGTAACCACCTTAAGAAAGACTGACCAGGGGGCTGGAACTATAGCACAGCGGGTAGGGCGTTTGCCTTGCACCAGCCTACCTGGGTTCGATTCCCAGCATCCCATATGGTGCCCTGAGCACCTGAGTAATAACCTGAGTGCATGAGCCAGGTGTGACCCAAAAAGCAAAGAAAAAAAAAGACTGGCTAGAACATTCTAGATCTGGGCCCAGATGAATAGTACAATGGATCGGGCTCTTGCCTTGCATACAGGAGTGCAAGTTCGCTCCCTGGCAGCATCCCTAGGTATGGCCTCCAAAAATAAGAGTTCTAGATCATAGCTAATGCTTATCAGAGTTTGTGCTCTGTGGGGAGATAGGGGGAGATGCCCAGCATTGATCCACATTCCTTTATTTTAAGAGAAAAATACATCTGCTCTGGTGGTGCTCACAGTGCTTATAGGGGCTTTTTGAGTGCATCACAGAACCAGGGTATCAAGTAACAGCTGGGTGCGGGCCTCATGTCAGATGCTAAAATCGAAAAGCCTAGTGCAGTGTTCAGAATGTCCCTAAACCACAAATCAGATATGAAAAACTAAAGAGCTAAATGTTTTGTGAATCAGCCTCTTGGTAATTTGGGGTGCCATGTCCATAAGTTGCCCAAAAGGATCTGGGTTGATTTCTGAGAGGAACACGTTCAACTCGGCGCCATACTCACTGCCCCCATTTGTTTGGTTCATCTCTGGGGATGCCCGGGTTGGTGATCCACTGCAGGTGTAAGCTTTGGTTCCTCTGTGTTCTAATTTGGACACTGTAGCCCCCTGGAACCTGGTCATCTCTGGGCACTGACATAATCCAGTTTGCAGGGATATGGTGACTACCCAGAGACTTGCAGCTCTTTTATTCTCTCCCAGATGAGTGTCAGTCCTGCCCCTTTTGGTCAGTCCTGTTTGCCTGACTACTAGAGTCGGGGTGTGACTCGATAGCAAAGCTTTGGCTGTTCCTGGCACAGCGACAGAATCCGGAGGCTCTGGTGCTGCACCGTGCTGCACAGGTTTCCTAAGCTCTGCTGTGCTGCCGGCAGCTACGTGTGCAGGGCTGGGCGGGGAGAAGGGGTCCTGGTGGGGGCTGGACAGACGGTGCTGGGGTTCAGGCATGTGACGGCTCTGCTACAGGCACTGCATGACCCGTCTGTTCCCCCAGTAGGGTTGGGTGTGGCTTATACACCCAGCTCCAGATCCAGTATCTCAGGTTCTCTGTTGGTTCAGCCCCTCCCCTGAACAGTTTTGGGGTGCTTAGCAATCCTCAGAGTTGGTTCCCACGCTGAACTGTCTGGCCCCGGTAAAGTATTCCTGTCCATTCTGTTTCCTGGTTAGGCTTCGTGGAGTTGCCATTTCCCTGCTGTGATTTGAGGATGGTGGGAGGAGGGGGTTTTATTTTTTCCCTCAATTATTTGGGCCAGGAATTGAACCGGGTTCGCTACACCTCAGCGACTTTACCAATTTTTACGGGGTCTTTGTGTCTGTGTTGAATGGTGGCACTGTAAGGAGAATCGCAGCTCGGACTCACCAGTTCCAAAACCTTTCTTCAGGGTGTTGGCCGAAGATATGCTCACGTGGTGTTGAGGAAAGCGGACATCGACCTCACCAAGAGGGCCGGAGAGCTCACCGAGGATGAGGTGAGAGCCGGAGGGTGGGTGAGTGTGGTGGGGGCAGGTCACACTGGGGGGCGGGGAGGGGGCACCTGCAGCTGACCCTTGTTTGTTCCTGCCAGGTGGAACGCGTGATCACCATTATGCAGAATCCTCGCCAATACAAGATTCCTGATTGGTTCTTGAATAGACAGAAGGATGTCAAGGATGGGAAATACAGTCAGGTGTGTGCTGGGGCTTGGGGTCGGCAGTCGCACCGTGGGTAAGGGGCTTGCTCACACACCGCTGACCCGGGTTCCCTCCCCGGAGCCCCATATGATCTCTTGAGCGCCACCAGGAGTTGTCAGCATCACCGGATGTGTCCCAAAAAAACTTGTAAAATACAGGTGTAGTGCTTTGCCCGGGTCGTGGTTGTTAGAGCAAACACAAACACCCACTCCCGTCTCTGATCAGGTTCTGGCCAACGGTCTGGACAACAAGCTCCGGGAAGACTTGGAGAGACTGAAGAAGATTCGGGCTCACCGGGGGCTGCGCCACTTCTGGGGGTGCGTAGGGCTGGAATCTCTGGGCCGTTTCTCCTGCCTCCTGCTCCCACCCACCCTTTCCCCCCCTCTTTCAGTGTATCAGTGTAACCTGTCATTCTTCTCGATTCTGCAGACTTCGTGTCCGAGGCCAGCACACCAAGACCACCGGGCGCCGTGGCCGCACCGTGGGTGTGTCCAAGAAGAAATAAATCTGTAGGCCTGTCTGTAATAAAGTTTATACACTTAAGATTTCTGTGTGGTTCTCGCTTTGAGGGGTATGGGGGACACAGCACCTAATCCCTTGCATATATTTCTTCACTTGTCGTCCTTTTGCCCGAGCAGGCACCCTCCATTGTGAGACGTGTTACTGTTTTTGGCATACTGAATACGCTGTGGGTAGCTTGCGGGCCTCTGGAGAGGGGTGGAGGAACTGAACCTGGTTCTGCTGCGTGCAAGGGGAACGCCCTACCTGCTGTGCTATCTCTCCAGCCCTACTTGGCTACTCAGTGGATGAATGCCCAGGGTCTTGAAGCACTCTTGACACTTGGTCACACCTGCGATGCACAGGGGTTACTCCTGGACATGCGGGGGGGGGGGGGACCATATGGGATGCTGTGGAGCCGTTACTTGCCCGTCCTTGAGTTCCTGCTGCTGGAGTGTACAGCTGCATCACTGAGGGGTGATGGCTTGCTTTCTGCTCGGGCCTGGACTGGTTGAAGAACCCATTGCCCGGTGCGGAGGGGCTGGGCCGCACGCGGGGTCGTGACGCCGCCGTAAGCCCCTGACGCGGGGGAGCCACGGCCGGTGCCCGCCGCAGGTCCCTTCCGCGTCCCATCCCTAGGTGGGGCTGGAGCTCCGGGTTTGCGGGAGGCGCCGCGGGGCTCGCGACCCGGAAGAGCTCTGCGGGGGGCGGGCCGGGGGTCGCGCGCGTCCCTCCGGTGCGGGTCTCGGCGCGTGCCCGGGCCGCGTGGCCCCGCGCGCGGCGCTCCCGGGCCGAGGGCGGGCCGGGGCCGGGGCCGGGCCGGTCCCTCCTCCGCGGAGGGCGGGCGTGCGGGCGGGCGGCGCCGCGTTGCGGGCATGGGGCCGAGCCCCGGCGCGGAGGGGCGGCCGCGCGGCACCTGCGCTGCCCCCGCCCGGCCCGGCCGCCGGGCGCGCTGACCGGCCGCGCCATGCCCCCCTGGCCGTCCCGGCGCCTGGTGCTCGCCGCGCTGCTGCTGGGCCTGCTCTGGACCCTGCTGGGCCCCTACGGGCTCGGCGAGGAGCTGCTGAGCCTCACGCTGCCCTCGCTGCTGCCCGCGCCCGCCTCGCCGGGGCCCCCGCTGGCCCTGCCGCGCTTCCCCATCGCCAACGAAGGGGCCTGCGGGGGCCCCGGCGCCCCGCCCTTCCTGCTCATCCTCGTGTGCTCCGCGCTGCACAACCTGAACCAAAGGAACGCCATCCGGGCCTCGTGGGGCGGGCTGCGCCAGGCCCGGGGGCTCGGCGTGCGGACCCTCTTCCTGCTGGGCCAGCCGGGCCCGGGGCATCCCCCCGGGGCGTCCCAGGAGGAGCTGCAGCAGGAGGCGGCGGCCCGGGGGGACATCCTGCAGGCCGCCTTCGTGGACACCTACCGCAACCTCACGCTCAAGACCCTCAGTGGCCTCACCTGGGCCGACAGACACTGCCCCGCCGCCCGCTACATCCTCAAGACCGACGACGACGTGTTCGTGAACGTCCCCGAGCTGGTATCCGAACTGGCCCGGCGGGGCGGCCGCGGGGAGCACCGGGAGACGGGCCCGGAGCCCCTGGCAGAGGAACGGGGGCGCGGGGAACAGCCCACGGCGGGGGCTCCGCCGGTGCCGCTCCTGTACCTGGGCCGCGTGCACTGGCGTGTGTACCCCTCCAGGGCGGCGGGGAGCAAGCACCTGGTCGCCGAGGAGCAGTGGCCGCCCACCCGCGGCGCCTTCCCGCCGTACGCCTCGGGCACGGGGTACGTCCTGTCGGCGTCTGCCCTGCAGCTGGTCCTGACCATGGCCAGCCAGGTCCCTGCCCTGCCACTGGAGGATGTCTTCATCGGGGTGAGCGCCAGCCGAGGCGGCCTCACCCCCACCCACTGTGTCAGGCTGGCAGGAGCCACCCACTACCCCCTGGACCGATGCTGCTATGGGAAGATCCTGCTGACCTCGCACAAGTTAGACCCCTGGACCATGCGGGAGGCCTGGCAGCTGGTGAGTGGCTATGAGGAGGAAAGGACGGCCCCCTTCTGCTCCTGGTTCCAGCGGACCCTGGGCATCGCCCGGTGCCGGCTCAAGGCCTGGTTTCACAGCTGAGAGCCTGGGCCCACGGGATCTCCCAGACGGACCGGGTGGGTCACCGCCGGCCGGGTGGGTCACCGCCTCCCCGCGGCGCTGCAGTGTCTGAGCCGGGAGCACAGGAGAAACCCAGGGCCGGGCCTGCTGGCCACAGGGCGGGTTATTCAGAACAAGCCAATCTTGCAAAAAGCCGGGATTGTCCCTTCCGGCCGTGCGGGAACAGGAGGGGCTCAGCCCCTCAATAAAGTTGTCTTTCTACCTCGAGTGCTGTGTGGTGCGCAAAGTGCAGAACGCCGCGCTGGGAGCAGAGAGGCGGCCGGTGGGGCACCCCGGGTGAGGCATTCCCGGCCATGTGGGCGGGCCGCCTCGGAAACCGTCTGTCTGGGAGAACAAGGCTGAGCTATGGGCGATCTGGCTGCAGATACGCGGGCAGGGCGGAGAAGCCCTCGCTGTTGGCGTCGGCACAGGTGGGGCCCGGGGAGGAAAGCAGGTCTTCAGGGTGACTCAGACACGGTATCCAAAAACAAGCCACCTTCCTCTTTACTGCCCCTCCCACCCCTGCCAGGGCCAGTGCTCCAGGGCACGTGGGCAGGGCCCTCCTCCCCCAGCAGAAGTTGCTCGGCCCAAGGTGCAGGAATGTTTCCGAGAAAGAGTCATTCTTACGCCCGCCCAGAGCTGGGCTCAGCGTACAAATCTATCGAGCACAGATGGACGGGACCCAGCGGGCCTGGCCTCCTTCGTTTGCTTCTGGGACTGCTGCTTCAGGCTCTGCCGGACCTTGTCCTGGGTGAACAGACAGCAGTGGTGACACGGGGCAGGCGCCACCAGCAGAAACGGGTTCCCCACTCCCGCCTGCACACTTACCCGGTGCTCCTCATCCATGACCTTCTTCTTCCGTTTCACCAGGCTGGCCGTGGAGCTGCGGCCCTTCTGCTTGGGCTTTGGCTGGAAGGGAGCCTTGGCGTCCGGGTCGAAGCCCTGAGGGGGAAGGGGGAGGGCGTCTGGAACAGCCTGGGACAGGGCACGAGGCCACAGCCACCCAAGGTGCCGTCCTGGGAGGAGGGGACTTGGGGAGGAGGGCGGGTAGGGACTGGGGCCTCAGGACCACTTCCGTACCAGCCTCTCGATCCGCTCCTTCTTTCTCTGCTCCACAGAGATGACATCCACCTCTGCCAGGGCTCGAGGATCCAGACAAATCAGTTCTGCGGGGACCTGGAGAGGGACCGGGAGGGATGACAGGTGTGGCGGGAACGGAGGGCCTCGGGAGAGATGGCTCGGAGGGCTGGAGCACCCAGGGCTTGCTCCCCTGGTGTGGTCCAAGGCCCAGCAGCGAGCAAGCAGGCCCAGAAGGAACCCACTCCTCCCAAGCCTCCCCACCCCCCGCCCCCCGACCCCACGAAGCCTCACCTTCTCCAACAGCGCCTTCACCTCCCACTCCTGGCGCTGCTTCCGGCTGCGGTACGGATTACTCTCCAGGCCATCGAAGTTGGGCTCAGCAGCCCCTGGAAAACGGGAGGCAGGTGGGGAGCCCATTAAGACTCGAGGCCAGGGACAGGAGAGACAGTGGCAGACTCAAGGTTCTTACTTGATTCAACACCCCAATGTCACGCATACAGGGGCCCCTCAGCTCTGCCAGGGGCCACTCCTGCAGCAGTCAGGAACAGCCCCGAACCCCACCAGGTGTGGCCTAACTCCTTTCCCCCCTAGAAACGCTCCAGTCCATCCGCTCCCACCCGACCGAAGCCCTTTGCTCCTGGGTCTCCACCCACTCCCGCTTCTGACGGAGTCCAGTGCCTCGGCCACTTACCGGGCACCAGCATGCTGGTGATGCCACCGCTGTGGCCCACCCCCAGCACATCTTCGAAGGGGCAGAACTGCAGGCCGTGCACGTGGCCCGAGAGGTGATGTGTGAGGTAGACCTGCTCCAGGGAGGGCAGGCTGCCCTTGCCCTGCCCTGCCCAGACGTTGACCACGTCACCCATCCCCGCGGCCAGCAGGCCCCGCTGGGAGAAGGCCAGCTGCCCGACGCCCTGCGGCAGCGTCCGCGCGCTCAGAGGCTGGAAGGTCCCTCGCAAGTCAAAAATCTTCAGCTGGTGGTCCAGGCCAGAGGTGGCCATGTGCCTGGGGGACAGGGAGACGGGAAATCAGATCAGCAGGATGGCCGGAACACACTGAGGCCATCTTTGGGGGCAGAAAGAGATGAACAATGGGGCCCAGAGAGAGCCCCGTGGGCTGTAGTCGCTCTGAATGTGCCCCCAAACCAAAAAAAAAAAAAAATGTTCAAGAAAGGAAAAGAAACTGATGAATAATGACAGAAACCATTGCCATCACATCAAACATTTCTCAAGTATTCTCAGTTAAATGTAGTAGAACTATTTCAATTATTAGGGTACAATATACATAAAACTTACTATGGGGGTATTGGCAATAATAATAATAATTAAAAAAACAGCAAAAATACTTACACAGAACATTCTCTACCACTATGCTACATCCCCTTCATTTTGGGGGGCTTCTTTGGGGACATGCACCCAGAGGTGCTCAAGGGTTACTCCTGGCTCAGCACTCAGGAATCACTTGTGATGGAGCTTGGGGGATCAGATGGGATGCTGGGGACTGAACCAAGACTGGTGGTGTGCAGGGTACTCGGGGCATACTCTGGTGCTCAGAGGCCAAGAGGGGGGCAGGGTCTAAGCTGGTCAGTGGCATGCAAGGCAAGCTCCCTACAGGCTGTGCTATCCCTTTAGCCTTATGTAGCTGTGTGTGTAACTCCACCCCACCCCTTGGTTTTTAGGAGATACATGGCGATGCTCAGGAGTTACTCCTGACTCTACACTAAGGAATGACTCTCACAGGGCTCAGAGGACCATAGGGTGCCAGGGACTGAACCCATGTTGGTCGTGAACAAGTGTCCTACCCACAGTACTCTCCCCAGCCCCACTAGTTTTTATTTATTTATTTATTTATTTATTTATTTGTTTGTTTGTTTATTTTCTTTTGCTTTTTGGGTCACACCCAGCGATGCTCAGGGGTTGCTCCTGGCTCTGCACTCAGGAATTACTCCTGGCAGTGCTCAGGGGACCATATGGGATGCTGGGAATTGAACCTGGGTCGGCCGCGTGCAAGGCAAATGCCCTCCCCGCTGTGCTATCGCTCCAGCCCCACGCCACTAGTTTTTAAACAACAACAAAAAAATTTCTGTATTACTGTAAATCAGCTCTCCAACACTTTCTTCAGAAGCCACTCCTGGCGGTGCCTGGAGAACCATGTGGTCCTGGGGTGGGAACCAGGGCTCCCACATGCAAGCAAGTGCTCCAACCCTATGAGTCATCTCTCCCCAGCACTTATTTCTTTTATAATCTTAAATTAGATCATTTGGGGGCTGGGGGAGGAGGCATTCTTACTATTTCCTGTTTACTTAGGACTTACTCCTGGCTCCGTGCTCAGGGATCATGCCTGGAATTGCTCAGGGGACCACCAACGGTGCCAGGGACTGAACCCAGGTTTGCCACATGTGAGGCAAATTTAGTCCTTTTTTGATGTTTTGGGCTTCTGGGGCCACACCCAGCAGTGCTCAGGGATCACTCCTAGTGGCACTCAGAGACCCTCTGTGGTGCCGGGGATGGAACCTAGGTCAGCTGCCTGCAAGGTAAGTGCCTTCCCCACTGTACTATCACTCAGGTCCAAGTTAGTCCTTCTAATCCCTTTCACCAACTCAAGTTGTCCATGCTCTATTATTTTGTTTTGTTCTGGGATCACACCCAGTGATGCTCAGGGATTACTCCTGGCTCTGCTCTCAGGAATTACTTCTGGTGGTGCTCAGGGGACTGTATGGAATACCAGGAATTAAACCTGGGTTAGTGGTGTGCGAGGCAAGGCCATACCTGCTGTACTTTCGCTCCAGCCCCTGGCCCCTGTGATTTTAATTTCCCTTTTATAGACGAGGAATCAAGCTCAGAGAAAGGAAACCAGCGCTGGCCTTCAGCGCTGTCTGCCCTCAGAGGCACTGGGGGTAGAGAAGGGGAGTTCAAGGCGGTCACAGAGGACCTAATGTCCTTCTGCATAGACAGATGCAAGGATGGAGAAAGGGCAGGAGCAACTGTGGGGGTTGGGGATGGGTGGGGACAGACCAAAGCCATGCTTCAGGGGTGGCACATTTAAAATGTCTATATAGGGGCTGGAGCAATAACACAACGGGTAGGGCATTTGCCTTGCACGCGGCCAACCCAGGTTCGATTCCCAGCATCCCATATGGTCCCCCAAGTACCGCCAGGAGTAATTCCTGAGTGCAGAGCCAGGAGTGACCCAAAAAGCCAAAAATAAAAATAATAATAATAAAATAATAAAATGTCAAAATAGGGGTCTGGGCGATTACAGTGGTTTGGGCATTGCAGTGGGCACCTCATGTGGTCCCCTGAGCCCTGCCAGGTGTGATCCCTGAGTGCAGAGCCAGGAGTCAGCCCAGAGCACACCTGGGTGTGGCCCCCATCCAAAAAGATAGTTGAACCAGACTGGGGTCCAAGGTGACTTAAAGGGGTGGGGGGAGGCTGGAATAATAGCATAGTGGGTAGGGAGTTTGCCATGCACACAGGCCACCCAGGTTTGATCCCTGGCATCCCATGTGGTTCCCCAAGTGCACTGCCAGGACTAATTCTGAGCGAAAAGCCAGGAGTAACCGCTGAACAACGCCAGGTGTGACCCAAAAGTTAAAAAAAAAAAAAAAAAGCAATCCCCCACCAGTGCATGTTTTACACATTGGAGTCCCAGGCCCATGTGAAGGAGAAGGGGAGTTCAAGGCTCCCAAAATACCTAGCAGGGACTAATTAAAAAAATGTTTAGGGGCTGGAGCAATAGCACAGCGGGCAGGGCATTTGCCTTGAACTCGGCCGACCCAGGTTCGATTCCCAACATCCCATATGGTCCCCTGAGCATCGCCAGGAGTAATTCCTGAGTGCAGAGCCAGGAAGTAACCCGTCACCCAAAAAGAAAAAAAAAAAATGTTCAGGGGCTGGAGCGATAGCACAGCAAGTAGGGCGTTTGCCTTGCATGCGGCCGACCCAGGTTCGATTCCCAGCATCCCATATGGTCCCCTGAGCACCGCCAGGGGTAATTCCTGAGTGCAGAGCCAGGAGTAACCCCTGTGCATCACCGGGTATGACCCAAAAAAGAAAAAAAAATGTTTAGGAAGATGACAGAAACTGAAAGACAAAAAACACCGGCTGGGGGAACTTTGTGGGAAAGTAGGCATTTCTACCACTCGGGGAATTTGCAAGAAATCACATGACTAAGACAAGTGGGACAAAGGAACTAACTTCACAGTGTGGAGATGGTGAGGAAGCAGATCAGGACAGGACAAACAACAGGGGCTTTTTTTTTTTTTTTTTTTTTTTTTTTGCTTTTTGGGTCACACCCGGCGATGCACAGGGGTTACTCCTGTACTCCTGGCTCTGCACTCAGGAATAACTCCTGGTGGTGCTCGGGGGACCATATAGGATGCTGGGAATTGAATCCGGGTCGGCCACATGCAAGGCAAATGCCCTGCCCGCTGTGCTATCACTCCAGCCCCATTTTTTTTTTTTTTTTTTTACAGGGGCTCTTGAGTGACAGAGGGTCCGAAATCCCGTGCTGGGGAAACTCCGGAGGCAGCCTCTCGGCTCAGCCTGCTGTCCCGGTGCGTGTGCCCAAGGCTGTGTCCTCAGGCCTGAGCTTTGGCTGCTCCTGAGGGGAGGCCCATCAGGGGGCGGAAGCTGGTCAAAGGGCTAGCGGGTTCTTCCACGTTCTTTCGGTTTGGGGGCCAGACCCACAGGTGTTCTGGGCCTTCCTGACCCTGTGCTCAGGGATCACAACTGGCAGACTGCAGGGGACTCAAGTGGATGCAGGGGACTGCACCTGGGTTGGCTGTGTCCGAGGCAAGCACCCTGCTGCTGTCCTCTCTCTCCAGCCCAGAGTGTCACTGTTTTGGTTTTGGAGCCACACCCAGCAGTGCTCAGCGCTTACTCGCAACTCTGTGCTCGGGAATCACTCCAGTCTTGAGGGGCTCGGGGGAACCGTATGGGCAACCAGGGATCGAACCCTGATCGGCTGCAAACAAGGCAACTGCCTAACCCGCTGTACTACCGCTCCAGCCCGAGTATCACTGCTTGTCATCAGCTGTGAGGTCCGAGAGAAAGGAAATTTCCTCGGAGTACAGACTGACGGGGTAGCATCGACTCGGCTGGACACTCAGGGCTTGGTGGCGCCACACCAGGAGCACGAGGACGCAGGACAGCGCTCGTGGACGGCACCTCAGCACCAGCACTGCTGCCCGCAGTTCAAGCTGAGGCGATTCCTGCTGGCCACAGGCCCCGCCTCCTTGTACGAGAGGATGTGTTCAAAGGAAAGTGGGTAAAATCACTTGACTGATCAGTATTGGAAAATTAAACACTTGGAGTCAAATCTAATGACCTGGATCCCTAATTTGGAACCTCAGTTAAGAGAAATGTTTTTCTCCAAAAGACAAATGCAGGGTTGGGGAGAGAGCGCCAAGGGCAGGATCGCGGGCGTTTGGATTTGTTTGTTTGTTTGCTTATTTGTTTTCGGAGGGGGGCACAGGGTTTACTCTTGGCTCTGTGCTCGGGTATTATCTGGCAGTGCTCGGGTGCAGGGATCGAACCTGGGTCAGTGGAGGATCGAACCTGGGTCAGCCCTGTGCAAGAAAAATGCCCTACCCGGGGGCCTGAGCAATAGCACAGCGGGCAGGGCGTTTGCCTTGCAAGCGGCCAACCCAGGTTCAATCCCCAGCACCCCATACTGTCCCCTGAGCCCAACAGGAGTAGAGCCAGGAGCAACCCGAGCGGGTGTGGCCCCCAAACCAGAAAGAATCTCTAAAAAGAGTGGAGGTAAGGAGGTGTCCACGCTGGCCAGGCAGGCTCTAAAGCCCCCGCCCTCGGCTTGAGTCTATGCTCCTCCAGGCACGTTTCTGCCCAGCCAAACCCCTAAAACCTCTGCCCAAACAAGCAACTTACGTGCCTGTAGAATCTACTGCCACAGCCCGGACCCCACCACGGTGACAGAGAATCTTGGCCAGCGGCTCCTTCATAGCGGGACTCCACAGGGACACAGTACCTGGGGGCCGGAGGGGAAGAGCTACAGTGATTAACAGGGACAGTGGTGAGGAACCCTGGGAAAGGCGGGGACTGAGGCCACGGGGTGGCGAGGGCGGGAGGTTGAACGGGAAGACAACTCCACAGTCGGCGCTCAGCGGGGACTGACCATTGCTGTGGCCCAGGTGGATGACAGCATTGTAAGGGTTCTGAGTCATGACGTCGAGGCGGCCAGCCCGCGCGTTCAGAGCAGTCACGATCTTCCCCACGGACACGTCCAGGTAGGTCAGGAAGCCGGTCTCCGACTGCGACAGAGGGAGACTGAGCCCCCCGCTCCCCCCTCGTCCCGGCACCCAGCGGGGGACAATCTCGTCTCTCCCGTCGCTGTGCACTGAAGCCGCTCACCGCTGAGGCCAGGAGGAAGTGGAAAGGCAGGAACTCGAGGCGCGTGACGCGGTCACAGCGGCGGATGCAGTGCAGCTCGATGCCCTGGTTGTCGTAGATGTGAAGCCAGCGGTGCTGAGCAACGGCCAGCAAAGCCTCCGAGTGCAGAAAGCTGGGAGGGTGGGGGCGGGTCAGAGGGAGGAGGGCCCCGGGGCGCCTGTCTGTCCTGGGCTCTCTCGCCCCCACTGACCGCCGGCAGACAGGCCACTGACCGGATGTCCCGCACTGCCTCCATGACGTTAATCTCGCAGGTGAGCCTCTTCGTCACCCAGTCAAGGGCAGCCACGTGTCCCCGGCGCCCTCCGAGAGCCAGATGCCTATTGGAGGGGGAGGGAGGGAGGGATGTGGAGGGAAGAGCATCCTCGGACGGTCTGCAGGCCACTCCGTGCCAGAGAGGCGAGAGTCTGTGTGGTCCCCAAGGTAGCAACCCAGACACGTCCCCCTTAGTTGATGCGGTCACAGAAAGAGTCACAACTTAGTTCAAAAGCCATGGGAACGAGAGGTCAGAGAGACAGCACAGCCAGTAGGGCATCTGTCCTGCACACGGCCGGCCCAGTTTGATCCCCAGCATCCCATAGGATCCCCTGAGCACTACTAGGAGTAATTCCTGAGTACCGAACCAGGAGTTACTCCTGAGCATTGCCGGGGTGTAACCCAAAAAGAGAAAAAAAAAAAGTCACTACAATTCAACTTTACCTCCCAGTGCGAGAATAATTCAATCTGTAAGGTCCAAACTGTCGCAAGTTCAGGTCAAAGTGCTGGGCGAAGTAGAGGAGAGGGGAGACGAGTTTTACAAAGCACTGCTTCCCTTCAGTAATCCCGTCCTCTCCGGCCTACCTCCTTCTTGGTCTGTGCCACCCACCCGCCATTTTGTCCCACACTTGGGCCAACCTTGGCTGCGCTTGCAATGTCCACAGCCTCCACGATGTCAGCCTGGCGAATCGTTGCTGTGTCCTCCCCATCGTCCCCTTCCAGAAACCTGCAAGTGAGAAAGCATCAGGGGGCATGAAGCTTCCTCAAGGGACACGGACATTACCGGATCTAAATGAACATGAAGAACCGTCTCAGGGGGCAGGAGCGATAGCACAGCGGGGTGGGGCATTTGCCTTGCATGCGGCTAAGCCGGTTTGAATCCCAGCATCCCATATGGTCCCCCGAGCACTGCCAGGAGTAATTCCTGAGTGCAGAGCCAGGAGTTAACCCCCTGTGCATCGCTGGGTATGACGCCCCCCCACACACAAAAAAAAAGAACCCCGTCAGGCAGGAGCGGGGAGACCCTGTTAGGGTGCACTTACCCAGGCTCTTCAGCGAGCAGCAGTTCCGAGCGAGCCGCTCTGGCACTGGCTTCTTCTTCTTGGGCTTCCGCCGCCTCAATTCGACGTTGCGGCCCCGGCTCGGAACACAGCAGCTAGATCATCATTGCATAGGAGAGAAGTGGGGGGAAACTCAGAACACATGGTGAACGGTTTGGGCCATGTAGCAGCAAAGGATAGGGTTAATGTTTTGCTAACTTGCTTGATTGCTTTCTGTAACTTGCTAACTTGCTTGATCGATCTCTGTACAACAATACCTTGCAGAATGATCTAAGCTACACAAAACAAGGACCTGTTTCAGGAAATGAAACTGCCCAGACGCCTGGTAATGTTCAGGAAAGGCACGGACATATGGCGAAATTTACTCTAGCAAAGCAGAATGTCACTGATGACCCCCCTTGATCCCGAAAAATGAGGATGTTGATCTAAGTGACCTGGGAAAAATGAAGATGTTGATCAAAGTAACCTTGGAAAAATAAGAAAAATGAGAACGATCAAAGTAATCTTATTTACTAAGGTGTATAAAAAGAGCCTGAACTCTGTATACGGGGCTCTCTTTCTCTCTCTCTAACCCTCCTCTGCGTAGGAGTGAAAGCGGAGGGAGAGCCCCAGCATGCTGGTCTGAATAAACCCCCTTGCTGTTGCAGAAAGAGTTGTCTCGGCCTGTTCCTCCGCGCCTCCCGTGGGCAGAGATCTGCTCCACCCTAACAGTGGATCACAGACGGGTCCCCCTGGCCGCACTGTCACCCAACTCATCCACATCCTGAAACGCCTCCCTTCTCCCCTCTGGCAGGGGATGGCTCACCTTCTGGGATTTGTTGATGCGACGGAACTTCTGGGCCACCTCTACCTGCACGGGGGCGGGGCCTGGAAATGGGTCCTGTGCCTGGGGAGGAAGAAAGCAACTAGGAGGTAAGTCCGTGTGGCCCCCATTCCTTGGACCCACAAGGCGACTTGCCCCGCCACCCTCTCGGGACCCGGGCTCACCCCTGACAAGGTCCGCTGATGCTCGGGATCCTTCCATTCTCGGGCTCTCTTCGTGCCCGGGGGCTTCCTGGAGACCCGAGACTTCTTTAGGATGTGAGTGTTCTTCGCCTTCTGAGAGCGCAGCTCTCGAGTCCTCTTCTTGCGAGGGGGCCCTGGCGAGGCTCCAGCGGAGTTGGAAGCGGCGGTCTCTTCCTCCCAGTAACGCCGTGGCTTCTAAGGGCACACGGGCAGCCCTGATTGATGCTCCGGGGACCGCGGCCCGCCCCACCCGTCCGTCCCGGAGCCCTGCGCGACCCTCCCACCCCAGGGAGGAGGTCCGCACCTTCTTGACCTGACGTTTGGCCTTCTTGGGAGGGACACCGCGGCCCGGCTTAGGGGCGGTCTCCATCTAGTCCACCGAAGGCGTCCCACGTGCAAAACTCTCAGCTGTCCCACGGTCCGACTGCCAGCTCCCGGAAGCCCTCTTGGTCCCATCCAATCAGCACGCAGTGGGTCTGAAGCTCTCGAGGCACCATCTTGAAGAAGGGCGAGCGTTTCCGTGAAGGGCGGGACTTCCTGTTGCCCTGGTCGGACTATGCCCAAGCAATGAAAGACAGATAAGTACAGGATGGGACCCCCAAAGCAAGTGCGCTTACTTTTTCCAGTTTCATTACCCTACCTTGCTTGGAACCTTATGATTCTAGGCCTTTACAGCCGAACGCCACGCATTATACAAGTCAGGACTACAATTCCCGGCATGCCTCGGGAGCCAGTGCCCCGGGCCCCCTTTTCCCAGCATGCTCTGTTTACTTCCGGGTTTATCAACACTGAAGGGAGAGCGTGAGTGGAGCAGGGCTTCAGTTGAAGGACTGGGGAGCCCGTTTCTCAGGCCGGCTCCCTGAAAAGCTGCTGTGGCCCGGGAAGCTGCCTCGAGGAGAGCACTCGTTTCTGCGGGACGTGGGGGGTCGGGTACCTTCCGCAGCGTGAGCCCCACTCCCCAGCTTCCCGTAGGCGTGCGTCCGCGCCATGGCCGAGCTGATCCAGAAGAAACTACAGGGGGAGGTGGAGAAATACCAGCAGCTACAGAAGGGTGAGGACGGGCGTGAGCTCGCTGCTGCAGCCCCTGCCCGCAGCCCCGGGCCCCGCAAGACGCGCGATGCTGCGGGATGCTGCGGGATGCAGAACCGCCGTCCCCCGCCGGGGCCGTTTCTTCCCACCCCCTCTGCCCCGGACGCCGAGACATAGGTGAGGTCTCTGACCGCAGTCTCTCCTCTTGCTCCGCAGACTTGAGTAAGTCCATGTCAGGGCGGCAGAAACTTGAAGCCCAGCTCACAGAAAATAATATCGTGAAGGAGGTGAGCCTTGTGGGTAGGGGGGGCGGCAGTGGAGCGAGGAGGGGGCAGCCGGGAGTAGTTCTGATTCTGTTGTCTCCCACCCACCACCCCTCAGGAACTGGCCCTACTGGATGGATCCAACGTGGTCTTCAAGCTGCTGGGTCCCGTGTTGGTCAAACAGGAGCTGGGGGAAGCGCGAGCCACGGTGGGGAAGAGGCTGGACTACATCACGGCTGAAATGTGAGTCTGCCTTGCCCCGACCTTTATGCACTGGACACAGTGGCCTGGGGGTGTGGAAGCGCCGGCACAGCAGCTCCCAACGGTCAGGCCTCTCTCTGGCTCTCCCTCCTCTGGGCCCCTCCCTCCCCTACCTCTTATTGGTGGGCATTGGTCGTGCCTATCAATGTCTGTCTGCTGCAGCACGCGCTGATTTCTCCCTCCGTGCTTTGTCTCCCTGGCCTCTCCGCAGTAAGCGATACGAGTCCCAGCTCCGGGACCTGGAGCGGCAATCGGAGCAGCAGAGAGAGACTCTGGCTCAGCTGCAGCAAGAGTTCCAGCGGGCCCAGGCAGGGAAGGCGGGGGCTCCTGGGCAGGCCTAACTGCAGGGGGGCGGAGGGCAGGGGAGGGGGGGAAGCAGCTCGAGGGTCTGTACTGTGGCTAATAAAACATGAAAAAAATCAGCTGTTCTACTTTTGTCATAATTGTCTCCATCCATTACCCTCTCACCATGTACGTTACTCCCTGGCGTAGGAATTCTGGCGACTGGACTCTCTGGCACAGCAATCCGTAATTCTTTTTTTTTTTTTGCTTTTTGGGTCACACCCGGCAATGTACAGGGGTTACCTCCTGGCTTTGCACTCAGGAGTTACTCCTGGCGGTGCTCAGGGGACCATATAGGATGCTGGGAATCGAACCCGGGTCAGCCGCGTGCAAGGCAAACGCCCTACCTGCTGTGCTATTGCTCCAGCCCCACAATCCATAATTCTTGAAAAGGTCTGAGGACCAGAGCCGGAGCCATAGTACCTGGGGTACAGTGTTTCCCTTGCATGCGGCCAATTTGGGTTTAATCCCCGACATCCCCCAAGCACCACCAGGAGTAATTTCTGATTGCAGAGCCAGGGATAACCCTTTAGCATTTCCAGGTGTGGCCTCCAAAACCAGAAAGATCTTGGGACCAGAGGGATTGTACAAGAAGGAAGGCACTTGCCCTGCATGTGGCTGAGCCCACTGTGAATCCTAGCACCGCACCTGGCCTGAACACTGAACAGGAGCAATTCCCTGAGTGCAGAGCCAGGAGTGTGCACCACCAGGTATGGTCCTAATGCTAAAGCAGAAAAATACAGGCAGATAAAGGGCCTGAGAGATTGTACAGTGGGTAAGACACTTGCCTTGAACATGGGGTGACCCAGGATTGATCCTCAACGCCTCATATGGTCCCCTGAGCTCCCCCAGGAATGAGCACCGAGCCTGGAGTAAGCCCTATGCACAGTGGAGCACAGCCCAAAAGTGGAAAATAAAACCCGGAGGGCCAGAGTGATAGTGCAGCAGGTAGCGTGTTTGCTTTGCTCATGGCCAACCCAGGTTCAATCCTTGGCACCCCGTAGGGTTCCCTCTGCCAGTAGTAACTCCTGAGCGCAGAGTTAAAAATGAACCCTGAGCATCGATGGGTGTAAACCTCCCTGCACGCGCACGCACACACACACACACACACACACACACACACACACACGTCTAGAATGTCTGACCTACTTCCCGTTGGGATACATTCCTGCACTCTCCCTTATCTTTGGTGATGTACCCCTCAAGGCACCATGAAGGGTTGCACTGCAGCAAGCGTTGGGCATGTCAGAATGCAAACACTTCCAGGTAGACAAAACTGCAGGGTGAAAGTGGAGATAAACTGGCTCTGGTTGCTACTCTCCAGGCAGCCCAGCATCATCTTGTTTCTCAGCAGCCTAATTCCTTTAATGTTTGTAATATATATTATATAGTATATAGTATAATTTTATATCATATATGATGGGCTGGAGCCATAGCACAGCGGTTGGGCGTTCGCCTTTCACGCGGCCGACCCGAGTTCGATTCCTCTGCCCCTCTCGGAGAGCCCGGCAAGCTACCCAAAGTATGGAACCCGCATGGCAGAGCCTGGCAAGCTACCCGTGCGTATTGGATACGCCAAAAACAGTAACAAGTCTCTCAATGAGAGATGTTACTGGTACCCGCTCGAACAAATCGACAAGCAACGGGATGACAGTGACAGTGACCGTGTGGATTATATATGATGTTATATATGTCATATATATTATATATATATGTGTGTGTTAAAACTAATATCCAAAGCCAGGGAAAACAGGGCTAGGAGGACAGGTCAATGGTTGTGTGTGTGGGGCAGAGGGTAGGTAGGCTAGAGAAGGGAACAGTATGACAATAATAGCTGGAAATGAGGGGCTGGAGTGATAGCACAGTGGGTAGGGCGTTTGCCTTGCACGCGGCTGACCCGGGTTCAAATCCCAGCATCCCATATGGTCCCCTGAGCACCGCCAGGGGTGATTCCTGAGTGCATGAGCCAGGAGTGACCCCTGTGCATTGCTGGGTGTGACCCAAAAAAGCAAAAAAATAAATAGCTGGAAATGATCACATTGGATAAGAACTGAGTGCTAAAAGTAGGTAAAGGGATATTCCTGATAGCTTTTCAGTATCCATATTGCAAACCACAATGCCAAAATGGGGGGAGGGGGTGAGGAGAGGGAGGGGGGAGAGAGAAGCACCTGCCATAGAGGCAGGCGGAGGGGGCGGGAGGGTGATGGGAGAGAAATCGGGGCCACTGGTACTAGGAAATGCACATTGGTGGAGGGATGGGTGCTGGTGGAACACTGTGACTATATCCTAATCCTGAACAGCTTTATAAGGGTCTATCATAGTGATTCAATTGAACATAATAAAATCCAGCACAGCCCTTGGCAATGTTTTAAGTCTGCCTATCGTCCACCAAGTTCTTCCACTTTGTTCTTGCAAATTTGTGGCCACGAGTTCTGACTTGAAGGAGGTGGCTGCTACTTGGTAAGGGTTTATGGCAAGGGAAGAGAAAAACAGAGACCAGGGTGAAGGGGATGCTGGGAGGACTCAAGCCAGCGAAACTCTGGCATCTGGCTTTCCGCCCTCCACGGAAAAGATCCTGGTCCCCTGGTGTGTGCCTTCAGCCAGCTGCCCACTCACCCACTCACAGCAACTGCCTCGGACACACACTGCGAGGACAGAGAAATCGCTTCAGGTAGGGATTGAGGTACAAGATGGAAACACCCGAAATATGGTGGGAAGGTGTATCATTGTGGGGTTGGTGTTTGAATATTAAATGTAATCCAATATTGTGAACTACTTTATAAACTTAAAACCAAGCTCCCAGAAGAGAGTGACAGTTTCTTGCCCCCGAGCCTGGCTGTCTTCCCCAGGACCCTTTGGAGGGGGTGGGCTCCAGCTTCCCTCCCTGCCCTGAGCAGCTCTCCTGAGGCCAAAGACCTCCGGAGCCTAGCCACAGCCATGCTCAAGGCCCCTCTCCACACGTTCGGATGAGCCTCATGCATGAAGGTACCAGCAGAGGAACCCAGGTGTGTGGGACTCGGGGCTGAGACCTCCAAGCCTGCTCAGATCGGGACTGGGCCTCTTCCACCCAGATTTCCCATTTTCCAGTAGCTAGGCAGTCACAACCAGGGCCTGCCCCCGGCATCGTCTAATCCCACCAACGGCCAACATCCAGAGACTATAAAACCAGGCTCCCGGAAGCAACATCTTATAGCCTAGTTCTCCCTCTGGGAGAACCTGGCAAGCTACCAAGTGTTTCCAGCCGACATGGGAGAGCCTCGCAAATTCCCCATGGCATATTCATGTGCCAAAACCAGTAACAATGATGGGTCTCATTCCCCTGACCCTGAAAGAGCCTCCAATTCGGCACCATTGGAAAAGACGAGTAAAGAGATGCTTCTAAACTCTCAGGGCTAGGGGCTGGAGCAATAGCTCAACGGGTAGGGCATTTGCCTTGCACGCGGCCAACCTGGGTTCAATTCCCAGCATCCCATATGGTCCCCTGAGCACCACCAGGGGTGATTCCTGAGTGCAGAGGCAGGAGTGACCCCTGTGCATCGCCGGGTGTGACCCAAAAAGCAAAAAAATATATATAAAATAAAATAAATAAAATCTCAGGGCTAGGACGAATGGAGACGTTACTGAGACCGCTCAAGAAATTCGATGATCAACGGGATGATGATGATGATGACTTTGTAAAATAAAATTTTTTTTAAAGAAATTGCTTCAGGTAGTGTTTTGGTTTATTATCTTAGTGTTGTCACAGTGACAGGGACCTCCAGAAGAGGAAAAGAATCTCCTGCTAGAACCACCTTGTTGCCATCCCCTCTCCCCAGGACTCAGAGCCGCTAGGCTTTTCTTCTCCCCCTATTTCTAGGCCTTTCTTTGGCTCTTGGCATGCTAAGGTGGGGCCAGAGCCAGAGAGCAACCTTCTCCCAGCACCAGCCCTGGGCTGCACTGATGGGAAGTGGGGAGCGGTACCCAGGGATCCCACACGGCTGGATCCTCGGCCGGCTGCAAAGCCAGCGGCTCTTCACTGCCCCGGGGAGGCTGGCCACCTCTCCGGATTCCTTTCCAGTGCGGCGTGACTGCCCCCCTCGGGACGGCCACCCATATCCAGTAAGGCCACCGAGGGCTCTGTGGGTTGACAGAGCCTCCTCAGAACAGTGCACGGGCGAGCTTCCTCCCCGTGGCCTTGATCCTGGGGAAGGACCCGCCGCCTCCCTCACTCGGGGGGGTCCCAGAGGCAGCAGGGCCGCTGGCAGTGCCTGGGGTGGCCGCAGAGGACCTTCGCCGCTGCCGCAGGAGGAAGTCGTGTGACGCGCCATCCATAGCATAGAAGACGTTGGCCGAGGGAGGGATGGTGAGCTCTGTGGGTTCAGAGGAGGGACACTGAGCACTCGCTCCAGACGTGGCGCATTCCCACGGGGGTCCCCCCCCCCGCCCCCCGAGCCAGCTGCCCGCCGCCTCTGACCTCGTTCCCCTGGCAGCAGCTGCACGAGTTCATATTCTGAAGCCACTGCGGAATCACGATTGTTTTTCTTAAGGACACGACTGATGACACTTGGAGCCTTGTCCTGGCTGGTCACCTGGCAGAACAGGAGACCCAAAGCTGTAAGTCAGCCACGACGACTCCTGCTTCCAGTTCTTTTTCCCTTCCTTTACTTCTGCTTGAGCTTTGGGGACACACCCAGCAGTGCTGAGGGCTCACCCCTGGCTCTGTGCTCAGGGATCACTCCTGGCAGGGCTGCCCATCGAACAAGGCGGGGTCAGCCATCACCAAGCAAGCGCCTGACCCACCACACTGTCTCTCCAGCCTGTGTTCAGTACTTTACAGCAAATGACGAAACCCAGGATAGCGCTTCCCTGTCCGTCCTGTCAGCCATCAAGTTACCGGGTGACACAGGGCTACTTCCCTGCGAGGAAAAGGAAGTTGGTTCTGAAAACTGAATGTGGCCATGCAAGGTGTGGCAGCTAAGACAGAGTGGCCATGGAAACCAAATATGGTGGGGCCAGAGACAGCACAGGGCTGAAAGGCGCAGCCCTGCATGCGGCCGGCTTGGTTCCACCTCCAGAACCAGAGGGTCCTCTGGGCGCTGTCAAGGGTCATTCCTGAGCACAGAGCCAGGAGTAGCCCTGCAGCACTGCTGGATGTGTCACGAACAGCCCTTTACAAATTAGAAAAAATGGGGGGCTGGAGCAATAGCACAGCAGGTAGGACTTTTGCCTTGCACGCGGCCAACCTGGGTTCGATTCCCAGCATCCCATATGGTCCCCTGAGCACCACCAGGAGTAATTCCTGAGTGCAGAGCCAGGAGTAACCCCTGTGCATTGCCAGGTATAAACCAAAAGCAAAAAAAAAAAAAAAGGTAAAATTAAAACGTGAAAAGAAAAAGTGTTAAAAAAAATAATATTTTTTTCTAAGCCCATGCTTGTGCTCGCATATTCTCTCTCATACATACATTATAAATTTCTTCTTTTTGGGAGGGGGTTTGGAGCCACATCTCGTGGTACTCAAGGCCTACTCCTTGTTCTGTGCTCAAGGATCATTCCTGGTGAAGCTTAGGAATCACATGGGGTGCCAGGGACTGAACCCAGGTCAGCTGTGTACGAGGCAACAGCCCCCCCCAGTCTAAATTTTTTTCAATAAAAGCTATTTTGCAGGGTTGGAGAGACAGTACGGCCAGTAGGGCTCTTCCCTGGCACACAACTGACTGGGACTTTCCCCCTATATCCCATACGGTCCCATGAGCCTGCCAGGAGTAAATTCCTGAGTGCAGAGCCAGGAGTAAGCCCTGATCATCGCTGGGTGTGGCCCCTAAAACAAAACAAAAAGACTATTTTGCTTCACTAACAGCAATGGAAAAAACAAAGGTCATAGTTCAAACTGGAACGCTCTTCCCACTGGCTCTGCGAGCCCAGCTCTCGCCGGAGACACTCCTCGGGCCTCACCAGGATGCTCTTGTAGACGCTGCCGTCTTCCCCCAGCTCCATCTGGACCCGGATGATGCGGCAGTCAGAGGACCCCGGCCCTGAGCCCCCGGGCCCATGCCCGGCGCCCCCAGAGGCCCCCTCTGCGCTCCCACTGAGCGGGGAGCCGCAGGAGGCAGAGCGGCGGTGGCCCCGGGGGGGCCTGGGGGAGGTGGCCGGGGGCGAGAGGTGGCTGGGGTCGGCGCTATGCAGGGACGGAGACGTTTCCAGGGCAGAGTCCAGGGACGACACTGAAGGCCACTTCATGTGCTGAGGACAGGGAGGGAAGGGGCATGAGTGCGGGAGGGCCGGGGAGAAACCGTCAGGGTGGGCGTCGGGGCTGCGGACGCGGCTCACCTGGGCCAGGCGGGTCAGGAGTGGAGCGGGGGTTCCAGAGCCCTCATCTCCCCCGCCACCGGGCCGGTCCCAGGAGACAAGCGGGCTGGGGCCCCCCACAGAGCCCAGCACCCTGGAGAGGGAGGAGGGCAAGAGGGTCACAGATAGAAGGGCGAGTCCCCAAGACACAACCCGCCGCTGACTGGCTGCTCACTCTGTCCACTGAGAGATGACCAGCGCTGGCCGAAGCACCCGCGGGGCCGCAGGATCACTGGTACCAGATGGCTCCACGTCACAGGACACACGATGGCTGGGGAGCAGGTGCCAGGGGCAAAGGTCAGGACATGGCACCCCCAACATTCACTCCCGGCCTGTGTCCCGGGGTCCCAGCATCGCCCCGTTACCTCTGGGCCTCGGTCAGTGGCCGGAGTCCCCGCAGCCAGCGCTGGATATCGGGGTCGGGTCGGAGGTCATAGCCGCGACACTCATTCTGCAGCCGCCGCAGCTCGGAGAGGACAGCGAACTCCTAGGACGGACCGTCAGATTGTAGCAGGCCGGACTCGGGAGCCCCACCGCGCCCCCCGGGGTACGGACAAGGGGGCCAGCCCCGCCCCCCACACGCCCTCACCTTCCTCCGCTTGTCAAAATTGATGTATCCATTCTGCAAGGACAGAGGGGTGACATGAGAACCCCAGCGTGCCCCAGCCCCCCGCCCAGGCTCACACACGCCCCCCCCTCGGCTCAGACACCCCACAGTCTCCTGCCCTCGCCCCCCACTGCCCCTCACATCCAGCCGGACCTAGGAACTCGCCACACCTTGTTTTCACCAATATCCTTGTTTCCTGGGCCACACCCGATAGCGCCCAGGGATCATCCTGGCAGAGCTGAGGTGCCAGAGATCAAGCCCGGGTCGGACCCCACACAAGGCAAATGCCCTACCCACCGCGTCCTGCCCACTCTGTCCTCACTTCCATGTTCTATCAGCTGTTACTTAGCATGCCATTATTGACAGGATCATCAATGATACCATTAACATATACAACGTGCCAACACCACACACTCCACCAGTGTGTCCCCTTCAGCCCACCCAGTCCCCCACACAAGCCTCACCTAGA
Source organism: Sorex araneus (assembly GCF_027595985.1). Classification (NCBI taxonomy): domain Eukaryota; kingdom Metazoa; phylum Chordata; class Mammalia; order Eulipotyphla; family Soricidae; genus Sorex; species Sorex araneus. The sequence goes on along the minus strand of NC_073303.1, from coordinate 27,587,196 downwards.
AAGTAAGCAACAGTGACAAAACCTGGGCCTCGGGTGCCCAAGCCAAGACCAGGCAGGGAAGGGGCACAAAGGGCGGCTGTGGAAGTAACAGGAGCGCCCTGGGGGAAGCCCGGGGCACTCTAGGGGTGAGCCAGTGCCTGGACATCAGGACCGCCATCGCTGGGGCGGGGGAGACAGCACAGCCGTAGGGCCCTCACTTTGCATGCAGTGGACCCCGCTCAATCCCCAGCACCATCTGCAGTGGCCGGGCACCGCCAGGGGGCGCACCTGAGCACAGAGTTCAGAATAGCCCTTCCGCACTGCCAGCTGCCGGCCCTGCTCACTTTACAGGGAGAATGTTCCCGCTCAGACAGGACAAGGAACCTGCCCAGGTCTCAGTATCTGTTTAGCACACTATCCAGGCTTACACTCAGGCATAGTCCAGAGAGCGGACAGGTGGAGATGAATCTCCCGGGACAGGACACAAGGGCACAGAGAGGTTAAGCAGCTTGCATGCAGGGAACATGGACCTCTGTGCAAGGGGGGGCCCACAAAACACCCGTTCCGCCGTGTGGGCGCGCACACACATGGACACACATGTGCTTGTGTGCGCACAAGCATACAGACACCCCCACTAACCTCCAGCTCTCTCACACACACTGTTCTCTAGCGCTCACACACACACCCACTGACCTCCAGCTCATACAAACACAAACACACTAACCTCCAGCTCACACACAAACACACACAAACACACTAACCTGCAGCTCATACACACACCACACTGACCTCCATCTCACACAAACACACCCACAGACCTTTAGCAAGCGCGCGCGCGCGCGCGCACACACACACACACACACACACCACTGACCTCCAGCTCATCCTTGGAGGCTGCATCCAGCATCACCAGGTCTTTCAGGAAAGTGCCGAGGTAGGGAACCACACCCTGCAGTCAGAGCTCAGGGTCAGGTGCCCCCCAGGGATCTGGGCCTCTCCATCCCCCTCACGTCCCCATCCCACTGCCTCTGAGGACCAAGTATCTCTTCTTACCCTGCCATGCCCCCTCCTGTCCCTCAGGCCAGTGGGTGCCCCCCGCCCCAGTCCCATCCAAGCCCTAGTAACTGCAGTCACTCACCCCACCCCGGAAGCCAGACCTCGGGGACTTCTTGGAAGTGGCCTCCAGGGAAGGCTGCAGCTTGGCCTCCTGGTGGGAGGGAAGGAGCAGATATGGGCGCCCGCCGGGCAGTGGGGACGGCCGGGCCTGGGGCAGCCTTACCTGCAGCAGCAGCTCCCGGCTCTGGGAATAATTATCCTCCTCCGAGAAAATCTGGCAGAGGTTGGAGAAGACTCGGAGGCTGTCCCTGGACCAAAGGCAGCAGCCTTAAGGACGGGGCCGAGGCCGGAGCGAGAGTGCCAAGGGGAGGGCATGTGCCTTGCCCGCAGCCGGCCCGGGTTCGATTCCCCGGCACCCCATATGGTCCCCCAAGCCCACCAGGAGTAATTCCTGTGCACAGAGTCAGGAGTAACCCTTGAGCACCACGGGCTATGGCCCAAAGATCCAAAAAAAGGGGCAGGGGCCGGTCTGCACCCCTCCCGTCCCCACCCGCCCCCGCCCTCCAACCTGGCTGCTTCCCCCCAGGCTGCGCGGAGCCTGTGGATGGGGCTGGACTGCAGGGCAGACACCACGGCGTAGACAGACGAGAAGTTCCGGAGCAAGCGACACTCCTGGGGGACAACACAAGCAGGTCGTGGCTGGGGGACGCCCTCCACGCCACAGCCCCCAGAGGTCACCCGTCTCCCACTCACCTCTGCCACTCGGATCCACTTCTCCAGGAGCCGGGCCCTCTGCGGGGGACGAAGGGGCCTCACGGTCACCTCCCCGGGGCCCTCCCCCGTGGAGGTGGCGCCCAGGACAGAGCTGACCACTGCCCCGGCCACCTTGTTGAACTGCGTGACAGTAGCTCGGACAGACGGGCAGAGGTGGGAATGGCCTGGCCGGTCTCGGTGACCCCACAGGGCCCCCAGGCACTGAGAGGGGACCAGGCTGAGAAAGAGTTCCTGCAGAGCAGAGGGCAGAGGTTATAAGGTCAGGGTCAGGGGTGAGCCATCTTCTACCAGCAGGGGTGCGAGGATCGCAGGTGGCCAAGGAACCAGAGGGGTACCAGGTGTCAAAGGTCACACCCCCAGGGGGAAAAGGGGGTAGAGGAGGCTGGATCGGGAAGGGGCGGAAGCAAGGGGAGGCGATGGAGTCAAGGAGAGGTTAGTACGGGGCAGGGGGCAGGAGAGTCAGAGGTCAAGGTCTCACCGCATCTAGCAGGGTCAGCTGCTCGGCCAAGTGGTCAGCGAGGAACACCAGGACATCCGTGGGGTCAGCAGGGGGGTCGCCGGGGAGGGCCAGGGGCTTAGGAAGGTCGGGGGCCTGGGGGTCCACCCGGGACCGAAGGTTGCGGATGAGGTCAGCGCGGCCCCCCCCAGCACCCTCCCCCGCTGCGTACCCTGTCCGAAGCAAGCAGCTCTCAAGCCGGTCAAGCTGACCCTTGACCTCAGAGCCAAAATCCTCAGGGTGAGAGGCCAGCCAGGTGGACAGTACAGAGATGGCTACCCTAGGGGGAGGGAACCGGCCAAGGGTGAGACGCCAGGGCCTTGGCTGGGGCCGCGGGCAGGGGGGAGCGCGTCACTCACCCCGCGCTTCTCTCCAGTTCCTCGACAGGGCCGGACTGCAGCGCTTCCAGCCTAGAGGAGAGACCCTCTCTGTCCGGACCCTGCGGGGGGCTATCCCAGCCCCAGCCTGGCCGCCTCCCTGACCCCCGTCCCTCCTGACCCTCACCTGTCGGCCACCAGTCCGAGCAGCGCGGGCGTGGAGACGAAGGCCCGGTGGGTGGCCAGGAAGGCTGCGGTGAAGGTCACGTCGGCCCCTGCCGTGCGGGGGTCCAGCAGGTGTCTGACCAGGGCCCCCAGAGTGCCAGCCCGGAGCCTTCGGGAAGACCGTGGGGGAGGGGTGGGGGCCTGGGGGAGACAGAGGCAGGCACTGACCCTTCCTTGGACCCGCAAGAGCCGGGCTCCTGGCCCTGCGGCCACACGACGGCGGAAGGCGGGTCTCCCGCCCTCCAACCTGGGCCTCGGGCCTCAAAGCCAGAGGCCACAATTGCAAGCACGGGGTCAGAGGTGAGAGGCCGGAGTCGGAGCCTCACCGAGGGCTGCAGAGACCGGTACTGGCGGCTGGTGACAGTGAACGTGGCCTCATCTTCCTCCTCATCCCAGACAGACACAGGGGCCTGGAGGAGGGGAAGGAGAAGTCGCGGATCCCCCCCACCCCCCCCAACCCCCAGACTCCAGCCTCCAGCCTCCAGCCCGGGGCCCTGCTCCCCGCCTCGGTGCCCCTCACCTGTAAGGGCGGGGGGCAGTACCAGCGGGTGCGAGGAGCGGGGGGAGCCGGTGACCCCAGGTCTCCCCCACTGGGGCCCAGACAGCCCCAGCGCCCCCCAAGTCGCCTCAGGGCCCGGTGGAGTGGCGGGGGTAGCGCAGGGGGTGAGGCGCGCTGGCAGGCACCCCGAGGCTGGAGGCTCCCGCGGCCCCTTCCCCCCAGAGCTGAACCCCGACACGGCGGCGGAGAAACGAGGTGCAAAGGGCAGGAGAGGGAAGCGGGAGCCCCGAAACGAAACCTCAGCCCCGGCGCCTCCGCATGCTCCGCCCTCCCCCACCGGAACCGGCTGGGCCCAGGATCGGTCCGTGCCCTGCGGCCCTGAAGGACCCCCCCCTCCAGTAGCCGCGGGAGCCGGGTGCAGGGAGGAAAAGGGGAAGCGGGGATGAAGTGGGGGATCGCCTCCCCGAGTCACGTGGGCCCGGCCCCTCCCCCAACGGAGCCCGAAAAACCAGCCGGGCCAGTCACCCTGCCCTCACCCGGCCTCTGGACCCGGGACTCCGGGACCTCGGGGCCGCAAACCCCACTCCTGGCGCCTCCCGGGGCCGGCGTCCCGCCGGGGGCCGCGCGCGGCGGGCGCCCACCCCGGCCCGCACCCCGCCCGGCCGGCCCCGCGGGGCCCCGCGCCGGCCCGAGGGGGGAGGGCTCACGCACCCGAGGGTTCCCTCCCCAATCCCCGGCGCGGGCGCCCGTCTCCGTGGAGACAAACCCCTCCCCGCCAAACAACAACACCGCCGCGTCGGGACCGAGCCGAGACGCGCGCACGCGGGCCCGGGCGACCCCCGGCCGGGACCCCCCGCACGCGGACCGGACGGACGCGGGGCCGAGAGGGAGCCCGGCGCGAACGGGACCGGCGCGGGGACCAGACCCCCGCGAGGAAGGGGGTCCGAGTGTGCACGCCCCCCGCCGCTCACCTCGTCTTCTTCCTCCTCCTCTTCCTCCTGCCCCCCGCCCGCGCCCCGGCCGCCGCCGGGGCCCCCACCCTCTTCGGGGTCTCGGCTCCGGAAGCTGCTCAGCACGACTCCCCCGGGGGGGCTCGTGTCCCAGAGCAGCCGCAGGGGCCGCGGGAGCATGGCCGGGTGGGAGTCAGCGGGGTCGGCCCATGGGGGCGCCTGGGGAGAGACCAGAGCGCGGCGGGAGTCAGGAGGGCGCGGGGAGTGGGGCGGGCGCCGCCGGGGGGGGGGTCCTGGGATGGGGGGGCCCATCGGAGAGGCCGGGGCGGGGGAGGGCCCCTGGTGGAGAGGGGGCAGTGGAGGGGTCACGGGAGCGGGCAGGGTCACGGGGCGCTCGGGCTCTGACCTGCTCGGGAGGGGATGGGGGCAGCGCGCGTCCCGGGCCGCCGTTCCCGCAGGTCTCCGGCCCCCGACGGAGTCCCCGGGCCGAGTCCCCTCCCCGGCTTTCCGCACCCCCGGCGCCCCCCCGCCCGGCTCCCGGGCTCTCCCGCCCTTTCCGCTCCCCCCACGTCCGCCCGCTCCGAGAGCGGGAGCCAAAAGAGGAAGGAAGTGAGGACAGTGGCCGGGGCCGCGGGCTCGGGGAGCGCTGGACTCTCGGGCGCCGGGACCCCCAAGCCCGGGGCGGCGGCCCCGCGCCGCCGGGCGACCCCCTGCGCTGGCCCCGAGGCTCGGGGGCGCACGTCGCCCCGCACCGCGCGGGATGGGCGTCGCCGCCGCGCAGGGGCCCGCGCGGGGCGGGAGGAGGTGACCGCCCCGGCCCCGTGCGCTGGGCGGCCGCGGGACCGGCCCCCGCCCGCGGGGCCGCACCCTCCCACGCGTGCAGCGGGCCGCGCGGTCCACGCCGCGTTTTCCGGGGAGCCCGCGGGGGGGCGGGGCCGGAAGCCGCCGCATCCGCTTCCCGACGGCGCGCGGGGTTCCGGCCGCCCGGGCCGGCTCGGCTGGACGCTGGAGGGCGTCGGGCCGGCCGGGAGGGCTGCCCGCGGCCCGGGTCACCCAGAGGTCACGGCCACTGCGAGGGACCCGGCTGCCCGAAGTCCCCGCTGGCGCCCGGGAAGCCCCGGGACGGCTTCGTGACCACCCCCGAGACCCGCCGCCCGCAGGGCGACAGACCTGGACTCCCCGAACCGGGCTGAGCCGCCGTTTGCTTTGCCCCGCAGTTTTCTAGCCCCTCTGGATCTGTGAACCTGAAGGGCTCGGGGTGGGGAAATGACAGTTACGTCGCGCGCCCCCCAGTGGTCGCGGGGCCAGGTGCGGGCGCTGCGGGGACAGCAGTGGTCAGACGAGCTGGAGCCGTGCAGGGACCCCAGTCTCGCGGGGAGACCGGCGTGCACCAGCGATTGGCACAGTCATTTCAGTGCCACCGTCGCGGGCTGCACAAGAGACATTGGCTTTCCGAGGGGGGTCGGAGGAGGCAGCACGGGGGGATCAGCCTGGCTGGAGGGGCGGGTGGGGACAGCCTGGCTGGAGGCTTCTGTCTCCCGGGAGTGAGGGGCAGGTGTGCCCTGGCTCCAGCACACGATGCACGTGTCAGTGGCAAAAAGGAGTATTTATTAGGGAGCACCTGTTTTCCCAAATGTGAGCCAGACCAACAGTGGTCCCTATATCAGGGGGGAGCCCAGGTTAGGACTATTTTCATCACCCTCTTAAGATGTCCCTGGCCCTTTTCACACTTCCAAACAGCGTTACCTAGCTCCGTTATCTATATACTGACATCACTGTTCTCAGAATATGTGCCCTAGATACTGCTTCAGTTTCAAATTCCAGTACAATAAATATCTAGTTATAACCTACCTAAGCAAAACCTCTCAGAGGTCCTTTATAATTTGTTAGAAATTATAGAGATTTAAAACAAAAAGAATTTTTTTTAATTACTGTCCTAGAACTTTAAGATGAAAGATGCAGATTTCTGTCTTTCAAAAAGTATCCCAGGGAGGGAGGGAAGCTCAGACACACACACACACACACACACACACACACACACACACACACACCACACACACACACACACACACACACACACACACCACCCCTCCCCCCAGAGCAGTAGTACAGCGGATAAGGCACTTGCCTTGCAAATGGTCAACCGGATTTGATTTGATCTCTGGTAATTCCTGAGTGCACAGCCAGGAATGACCTCTGAGCATCACTGGATGTGGGCCAAAAACAGAACACACACACGCACACACACACACACACACAAACACAAACTCCCCATTCCTCCACCCAGCCTCTGATTAAAAAAAAAAAAAATTCAATCGGTGGAGAGCAATCCAGGGGAGCTCCTAGGAGCAGGCAGGCAGTACTGTCTGGGGGCCGTTCCGGTAGCTCAGGCTAAAAATCATGTTGGCTTCCCCAGAATGGTGGCCTTCACTTTGTTTTCTCTTTCTGAAATAGAAATAGGAAGGGGGTGAGGAATGTGGCAGTGGAAAACAGAGTGACGTTCTCACAGTCATCCCAAATATAAATGAACCATCACAGGCATGGAGGGGGGAGAAGAATGGAACTAATGTGTCGTGTTCCCCGCAGGGCAGACTGAGCTCTCCCTCCCGCATCTCCCAACGGAGACACTCCCCTTCCACCCAGCAGCATGCACAGCTTTGGTGTCTAATTGTGTCGTCACCATCCACATCTGAAGTCGAACATCTGAAGTGTGGCTCATTTGGGGTTTCTGGGGCAGGGGATGGTTTGGGGCCACACCCGGCGGTGCTCAGGGCTTACTCTTGGCTCTGTGCTCAGGAATCACTCCTGGCGGTGCTGGTGACTGAACTGGGTCAGCCACGTGCACATTCTCTCTCTCCAGCCCTGGAGTGTGGCCTGTCTAAATTGTGATTTGCTGACAGTTTACTTATTTATTTTTTTGCTTTTTGGGTCACACCTGGCAATGCACAGGGGTTACTCCTGGCTCTGCACTCAGGAATTACCCCTGGCGGTGCTCAGGGGACCATATGGGATACTGGAATCGAACCCGGGTCGGCTACGTGCAAGGCAAATGCCCTACCCTCTGTGCTATTGCCCTGGCCCCTGCTGACAGTTTAAAATAAGCACCAGTGCTTGAAAACAGGCCAGAGTGGGAAAGACTCGTTTCCTCAAGCAAAAGCAGATTGAAATGGTATTTTGTAAGTCCTTGATTAAAAAAAAATCAAGTACATTGTTATAATACACTTCATCTTTTTTGGGGGGGTGCATAAGGGAGGTTGCGTTTGGGGGCCATATCCATCGATGATGTTCAGGGGTTATTCCTGGCTGTGCACTGCTGGTGGTGCTCAGGGGACTAGATGGGATGCCAGGGATTGAGCCCGTCAGCCAGTGCAAGGCAAAAGCCCTACCTGCTGGACTATCACTCCGGCTCCTTTGACCTTTTTTATGAACCTACTAAATGATTAAAGTTGGCAGATGTCCCTTGGATCCCATTTCTAGTGGTCAGCACGAAGCTTTTAATTCCTATCCCCAAGGAAAACGAGAGCTCCATTAAGCTGCACGGTCAAGGCTGCAGGATTTAAGCCCGGGCTGTGTGAATTCCAAAGCCAGGCTTTGTCCCCCCTCCCACCAGCACCGCCCCCAAAGGGTGAGGGGCTAGTAGAAAGGAGGGACAGGGAAGGGAAGTGGGGTGCTGTTACCTCCTCCTTCAAATCCGTCTTGGGACCAGTCAGGTAGGCAACTGTGGAGAGAGAGAGAGAGAGAAAGGTTGGGAGGAGGGTGGCAGGGGCACGGAGTGGGTGCCAGGGGAGGGGGTCTGGGAGGCAGGGACGGGCAGTAGGGTCCTGGTCAGATGGGGGTCACACGCACCAACCCAGCCCAGCGCCTTCAGCAGTCCAAGGAGGAGAAAGGCAGACAGGAAGAGGCCAACGCCGTCCTCCAGGGAGGGCCCAGAGACACCTGCAGGCAGAAACAAGGGGTCCCCGTGAGCTCCCCAGCTTCCCCGGCCCCGGCCCCAGCTTCTGGATGCTCCGAGTCCTTACCTGCCACCTCCAGTGTCACCGCCGCACTACGCCCGAAGGCTGGCAGGGTGCGGTGGCGGACACGGCAGGCGTAGCGGGCCCCGTGCTGCTCGAGGGTGACCGGGGGTGGCTGCAGGTGTCCGGAGAGGCTGACGGAGCCATCGGCGTGGTGGCGCAGCGCCGAGAGCCACCGCTGTCCCTCCGCCTTTTGGAAGGCGCCCCCAGGGCCGCCCCGGAGCTCCCACTCCACTTCCAGCCCCTCGGGCGGGTAGAACTGGGAGACCAGGCAGACCAGCTCCGGGGGGGCCTCCCCGGGGGCAGCCCACACAAGAGGTGCTGGCATCAGAGACACGGTGGGGGGTTCTGGGGAGAAGGAAAGGAGCATGATGAGGGGGTGAATCCACAACGTCCACCCCTCTGGGGCCTTGGGCTGGCCTCAAACTGGACTTTGGGTTTTTCTCTGGGGACTGGCACCCCACTTTCTCCCTACTGGTGCATCCCAGGAGCCCCCAGGTCCAAGTCCCCCATTCTCCGGGGCCCTAATTCCCTCAGGCTTGGAAGATCTTCCTCAAGTCCCTCAAGTTCCCTGGTGCGCTGGCCCCCTGCCCCTGACTCCCACGAGCCTGGCGCAGCCTCTCCCCCACCATCCCGCCCCGACCATGGTGTTCCCGTACCCCTCATGTTCCCCCCCCACACTCACTCTGCACTGCGAGATCCAGGGTGACCTGTCCCTGCAGGTAGGGCAGATGGACAGTGGCCAGGTAGGAGCCCTCCTGGGAGGGATGAATTGCAGGCAGCACGAAAGTCCCGTTTCCGGTCCACGGGCCCCACAGCTCGTCATCATCCCAAGCAGCAAAGGTCACCGCCCCATCCTGGGCTCTGGGCAGCGACCCCTGCAGCCCAGGAGTGGCGGCCAGGACCAGGTGTCCCTTGCCCTGGTGCTGGCGCCGCCACTCCAGCCCAAAGGGAGGGGCCCCTGGAGCCGTCGGGGCCCCGACCGTGGGTGGCGGTGCGTATGCAAAGCTCAGGTCCAGCACTGCATCTTGTCCCAGGCGAACTCGAGAGTTGGGGGTGTGGGAGAAGACAGTCAGCACAGCTGTGGAAGATGGAGGCAGGGAATGAGAAGTGGAAAGAGAAAAAAAAAAAAAAGGAGAGATACAGAGTTACAGGGAGGCCCATACCCATCTGTCACCATTTGGGGAACACCTTTTTTGGGGGGACGGTCACATCTGGTGCTGCTCAGGGCTTACTCCTGGCTCTGCACTCAGTAATTACTCCTGGTGGTGCCTGGAGGACCAGATGGGATGCTGGGGATCGAACCCGAGTCAGACACATGCAAGGCACTGCCTTACACGCTGTACTATGGCTCCGGCCCTGGTACCTCTTTTTTTGATGGTGCCCATTACCCACTCCGCTATCATGCCATGGATCTAGAAGTGGGGGAGCGAGGGGGGCTGCCTGAACAGAAACTCGAGGTGAAAAGGGGGTTGGTGCTCAGAACTCACAGCCATATGAGCTCCGGGACATCTGAGGAAGTTTTTTTGTTTTAGGTTAGGGCCACACTCGGTGCTGCTCAGGGATCACTCATGGCAGTACTCAGGGAACCACGTGGGGTGCAGGGGATCGAACCCAGGTCAGCTGTGAGCAAGGCTGTGCTCTCTCTCCAGCTCTGAATTGGGCGCCTGATGCCATCTGAACCCACCCACCTCCAAGCACAGCCTGTAAGGAACCAGGAAAGGCCAAGGTGACTCCGGAATCAGCCCGAGCGTCCCTGCACCAGCCTCAACCTGAACACAGACCTCCAAGCTCTGTGGAGGCAGTGGGTCCCCGTTAACGGGCTGAGGCCCACCTGCCTTGGTTCGACCCAACTCCTGCAGCTTTGGACCAGTTACTAGGACCAATTACTCTTCCCCACTCAGCTTTCTTCTCTCTGAAGCTGGATAACAATAACAGTATCCAGAGCCTGGGGTGATTGGTCAAAGTGAAATCACTTCATCCCTTTTGCTACCCCCGTTTACTTCCTTTCTGAGTGTAGATAACAAAGTCACCAAGTTAGCACAGTCCCAGGAACATGGGAAGACGTTTCTGCAGTGGTCCCACTCACCAGAGTACATCTACCAGGCAAACTCGGTGGCATTTCGGGAACCTTCCCTCCATGGCTGCAGTGTGCGTCCTGCACTCCATGGCCGGACGGTCCCCACCAGCATTAGATTCTTCATTTCTCCCTCCCACAAGTCTGCACAGACCAACTACAATGCTCCAACTGTAATGGGGCGGCCGCCTTTCCTAAGGTGGGCATATCGGCCCCGATGCTGAATGATCAAGGGGCCTCAGGAGCACTGTGGGGGGAGGGAGGCGTGCATTTGCCTTGCCCACAGCTGACCTGGGTTGATCCCGATGCATCCATAATGGCCCCGAGAGCACTGCCAGGAGTAATTCTTGCGTGCAGAGCCTAGAGCATTGCCAGGGGTGTGACCCCCAACTCCTCCCCCACAAAAAAAGAAGGTAGATTCCAAGGAGGTCCTAACTTTTTTTTGGGGGGGGTGGGCCACACCTGGCGGTGCTCAGGGGTTACTTCTGGTCCTGCCCTCAGGAATTGCTCCTGGCAGTACTCAGTTATGCCTGGGGATGGAACCTAGGCCACAAGCATGCAAGGCAAACACCCCACCTGGGGGCTGGAGCGATAGCACAGCAGGTAGGGCGTTTGCCTTGCATGCGGTCGACCCGGGTTTGATTCCCAGCATCCCATATGGTCCCCTGAGCACCGCCAGCAGTGATTCCTGAGTGCATGAGCCAGGAGTAACCCCTGTGCATCGCCAGGTGTAACCCAAAAAGAAAAAAAAAAAACCCACTTGCTGTACTACCGCTCCAGCCCTAACTTTTTTTTTTCTGCAAGAGAGTAATAGTCCAAGTGATGAGTGAGACAGGCGGTCCCTGCCCTTCAACTTACAAAGGAGATTATATAGGTTTATAATCTAATAAAGGAGACAGGCAAGCACCTAGCCAGAGATAATATTACCTGCCATTCCCCCAGGCCCTAATTCTCTCTCCCATAGATGTGTTTCCAACTCCAGAAGCTCTCATCACTGAGAGCAGAGTACACCGGCCTCCACTCTTTATCCTTAATCTCCCCTAACCAAGGAAGCCAGTAGCTGAAAGCACAGCCTGACGCCGAATGGCCTGAGCTTGGGCAAGGGAAGTAGTGCAAAGGGCTGGGACACGCTTTGCATGCAGGAGGCTGGGGTTCGATCCCTTAGAACCACCAGGAGCAAACTCCAAGCACTGAGCCAAGAGTAATCAGATAGCCAGGTATGGCCCAAAAAACAGAGGAGGGAAAAAAAAGGCTTGGGTTTAAATCTCAGCCCTGCTTCTTACAAGCTGAGTGTCCTTGAGCAGATTACCTAAATGTTTCCTTTCTTCTTCTTCTTTTTTCTAATCTGTGTCATAAGGATAATTATCACTTCTATTTCCTATGGTTATTGAGCGGAATAAATGGAGCCATGCATGTAAAGAACTTTGAACGGGTGTGGAATACAGAAAATGCACCTTTAACAATTGTGGTTTCTATTTTCTAGTTGTTGTCATCATCATTATCATTCTTATCATTATCATTATGGGCTTGCTGGTTATCTTGGGAAAGTCATTCAATTTCTATTTTCCTCATTAGTCCAATGACCCTATCCTTGCCTCCTTTTATAAGAAACAAATAAAATAATAGGACTTGGTGGGAGGAAAGGCTTACATACTTTATATCAGCTATAAAGCCCAGTTTTCAGAGTTATCCCTTCAAAGTCCTGATTAAGTAGTTTAATAATTATTTGATAATTTGGCACCCAACCACCATTCAAGTGTTCTTTTGCACCCAAACTTAGAATTTTTTTTTGTAAATAGTAGAAACTCTGACTTTTAGACATAGCTTTGCTTGTAAGATTCTTTTCACTCATAATGTCCCTTCCATTTTCTCCAAAACACCTAAATCTTCCATGTCCATCACAGTCAGTTTCACAGCTTTTTTTTTTTTTTTTTGGCTTTTGGGTCACATCCAGTGATGCTCAGGGGTTATTCCTGGCTCTCACTCAGGAATTACTCCTGGTGGTGCTCGGGGGACCATATGGGATGCTGGGGATCTAACTCAGGTCAGCCGCATGCAAGGCAAACACCCTACCCGCTCACAGCTAATTCTTACCACACATATGGGTCTTCCAGGTAGATGTAATATTTTTTTTCTCTTGTGATAATATCATTTTTACCCCCAATTTCTGGAGCCTACAAAAATTACACTTCTTTCATCCAAATAGAGTAAAACAAGTAGGTAATTCACCAAGTTCATCAAAATCCAGAAATATCCCAAGTGAGGGCAGTTTGGAAAACCTCACTATAAATTCTACCTTTTGTTGTTTTTGGTTTGTGGATCACACTCCGCAGTGCTCAGGGCTTTCTCCTGACACGGCTTGAGGGAACTATATCTGGTGCCAGGGAGAGATCCGGGGTCGGCCACATGCAGAGCAAGTGTCTAACCCTGTACTATCTCTCCAGCCCCACAAAACCAACTTTGTAAAACTATGCAGGATGGATTCTCTACCGTGGAGATCCAACATTTCAGCTTTTTGAATGTCCCTTGATCTGGGAATCCCAAACTCCAGAGCTGAGAGAAAATAAATTATTATTCCAGAAGAATTCCAGTTTGTGATATTTGGGGCTTCTTTTTTGTTTGAGGGTTACCGCCATACAACGCTCTTGGCTTGGTGCTCAGGGGTCACTCCTAGAGGTGCTTGGTGAACCACATCATACCAGGAATCAAGCCTGTCAGGAATGATTTCTGAGCACAGAGCCAGGAGTAACCGCTGAGCACCCCTGGTTTCTCTGCCTCCAAAACAAATCAAAACAAAACAAAATCTATGCTGGTTGCCTCAGGATTCTGATATAATTTGCCGGGAAAACAGTCAGGGATAACTCGCAAGGAATAGGATCACAGGAATGCTCAGGCATGTGTATAATTTGCCAGGAATAGGGTCAGGTGTGTGTTTGGTGCTCTGGAGACAGTGCTCCCAGGGTCATTCCCAGCTGTTCCTGGGGGGCGGGGGAGTCATGCTGTGCCTGAACCGAATCCAGCCTCCCTCCTGGATGCAGTGCACACAGTCCAGCTCTCTCCGGTCCATTAGCATGTTATAAAACTTCCCAGAGGAGGGGCTGGAGCGATAGCACAGCGGGTAGGGCGTTTGCCTTGCACGCGGCCGACCCGGGTTTGAATCCCAGCATCCCATATGGTCCCCTGAGTACCGCCAGGGGTGGTTCCTGAGTCTACAGCCAGGAGTAATCCCTGTGCATCGCCAGGTGCGACCCAAAAAGAAAAAAAAAAAAAAATTCCCAGAGGATTCTTACTTGCCACCAGGGCAGAGCAGAGACCCTCACTCACGAGTGTTGCCTCCGTGAATAAACAAAGGGCCTCTCTTGATGGTCTCCACAGGCGAGGGCCACTGGGAAACTGTCCATGTTTTCACATGTGGAAGATGGAGCCCAGAGGAAAGGGCCTTCCCCTCCCAGCACCTTGGCAAGCGTCCAAGGGAAGTCTCTGGCCCCGGGGGCTGAGCACTGGGAGAGGAGGGGAGGCAGGGTTCGAGGGTTGTGGGTGGGTGCTGACTCCTCTTTCCTATCCATAAGGATGGTACTGTCAGAGAAGGGGGGGTTGGGAAAAGGAAGGGTGGGTTGTCCGGACCGAGGTCAGGCCACGCTGTTTGTATAAAATCCCCCACAGGGGAAGCCCGGGTACCTGCTTTCCCCTATAGGAGGGAAAGCTCTTAGGTTATGGGGTCAGTTCACCCTCGTTCTTGCCTTTCTGCCCTCAGCCTCCTGCGCCCCAGCCCAGTCCAGGGCCGCAAGCCTGCTGCACGCAGGACCCAGCAAGAGGCGCTGGCAGTGGGGCCAGAGGGTCTCTGGCGTCATCCCTTCTTCCCCACGGTTCCCGGGCCCAGAGTCCATCCGCCCTAGGCTCCGTGGGGAAGGGGCTCCTCTGTGTGTGCCTGTGCTGGGCTCCCCGCTCTGGCAGCCGATGGAAGGGGGAAGGTTTCCGAAAGGGTGAAATGGAGAGGTCGGGAAGCCCACCAGTCTGGGAGGGGGGAGAAAAAAATGGTGCAGAGTGGGCTGGATAGTACAGAGAAGGCGCTTGTCATGCATACAGCCAACGTGGGTTTGATCCTCCAGCATCCCAGAGTCCCCCATCCCCCACGCGGCAAGTGCAGAGCTAGGAGTAAGCCCTGAGCATCGCTGGGTGTGGCCCCTCAAGTCAAAATAAACCAACCAATATAAACATGTTCTTACTGCGGGGGGGGGGGGGGGATAATAAATAAATAAATAAACCAATAAATAAAGTGCCTGCTGGGACCAGAGTGACAGTACAACAGGGAAGGAATTTGCCTGACAGCGACCTGGGTTCGATTCCCGCCAACCCCCCCCCCCAATCCCATCCCATATGATCCCCCACCCTTGCCAGGAGTGATACCTGAGCACAAAGTCAGGAGTAAGCCCTGAGCAACCCTGCCCCCCCCACCCCACCCCCACCGCCCGAGAAAAGGAAGAGAAAGGAAAAGTAAGTGTTCGCTTCAGAGCCGTTTCCAGCCTCCTGAGCGTTCCGGTTCTCAAGGACGCAGAGCAGAGACCCCGCCCCTCGGCACGCCCACCTTCTGGACTGGGCGCCCCCCCCCGCCCCGCCCCGCTTCACCAGCTGGAAACTGAGCCCCACCCGGAGGGGAGCCTCGAGTCGCCCCCCCACTCCCCCCAGAGTGCCCCCCGCGGCCGGGCTGGACCCGGATCCCCCCAACCTCACTTTCCAGCCCCCTACCTGTGACCATGGTGACGAGCCCCGGCTCCGGCGACTGTCCGGGCTGCTGCCTCATGAGGATGGACAGGCTAAGCAGCGGGCTGGTGACGCTCACCAAGTACCAAGTACCGTCCAGCGCCCGCGGGCAGCTCGGCTCGGGGCTCAGGCCGCTGGCCCAGGGCGCAGAGGCGGGCAGCGGCACGTAGTGGCTCATCTCGCAGTGCGGCGCGGGCGCGTCCCGGGGGGTGCGCTGGAAAGCGGCCCGCAGGGCGCCGGCGGGGTCTGGGAGACAGCAGCGCGGGGGTCGGCGCCCGGGCGGGGAGGGGCGCGCGGGGCGTCGGGGGCGGCCCCTACCCCACCCCACCCCACCCCACCCCCGGCGGGAGAGATCGGGGACGGGACGGAACCGCGGTCCGGGGGGACGGGGTGGCGGCGGGGCCGCCGGAGCCGGGGAGCGGGCGGAGACTCACCATGCACCTGCAGGTAGCACTCGGGGCCGAGGTCGGGCCGGGGCGGCGCGGGCCCCGCGCCCGGGCGCAGCAGCAGGACTGCGGGGTTCTTGTTCAGGCTGCCGCGGCCCCCGTCCTGCACGAACCAGCAGTCGAGCGCGGCGAGTCCCGCCGCGACGGGCGCGCAGCCTGCGGAGAGGGGCGCGGGTGAGGGCGCGGGCGCGGGCGCGGCGCGGCCCCCCTGGTGCCCGGGCGCGGGGGCGCGGGGCCCGCTCACCCACGGCCGCGGCGAGGAGCAGGAGCACGGGCTGCATGGCGGCGATCTCGGGTCCCGGAGCCCCGCGGTCTGGGCCCCTTTCGCTTTCACTTCCCCGGAGGAGGTGTCCAGGAAATCCCCCGCGCGGGAGCCGAGGGCGCGGCGCGGGCAGGTGCGATCCCGGGGCGGGTCAGGGGCCCGGCGAGGCCCCGCGCTCTGGTCACGCTCTGGTCACGCCCAGCCCGCCCCGCTGCCAGCCCCGCTGCCCGCCCCGCCCGGGCGCCCTTCCCCACCGCCGCCCGGCCCACCTCTTCCGTCTCCCCGGCCAACACACAGGGGCTAGAGAAAAGCCAAGTGAAATGACCAATAAATATTTTTTTAATCACCGTTTTAAAAAAAATAAGATTTAAAATAAAAACCTTGTACTCCTAAGGACGTACTCCCGCATCTCCAAGCCCTCCCCGTAGAGAATCCAGTTGTGAGGCCCCGAGGACGGGTGGGGGGAGGAGGGTGGGAATAAAGGCCTATGGGAAGGGCGGGGTGGGGGGGTCTAGGACACGGGCGGGGACACAGGCCTGGCCCCCACAACACCACGAACACAGACATCACGGACACCAAAACCGCCTGGCCCTTGACCCTGGCGCGTTTGGTTGCTCCATAGACCCCCACGCCCTCCCCCCATTTCCCCGACGCCCCGTTCCGGATCGAGGGTCTCCGGATCGAGGGTCTCCGGGCACCCGTGGGAGGGGAGGGCGGGCGTCGTCCCAGGGGGTCGTTCCCGGGAGGGAGGGGCCGAGGAGTTCCGGGGGTGCGGCCGCCGATGCCACCGAGGTCCCCGTCCGGAATATATACAAGTCCACAGAGATAAGGAAGACAGTGAGTGTGCTGGGAGGTCACGGGGCCACCGCGCCCCTGGCTCGCGCCCCCTGATCCCGCTTCCCTGAAAGCGCCCCTTCCTCAGTTGGCTCCTCCGCCCCCACTGAAGCCCATCTCCACCTTGGGGACGCTGGGCGGGGACCAGGCGCGGCGGCCCGCGGGGGGCGTGGCCACACTGTTCTCCTCGCTGCTGCCCGCGCTGGCCCCCGGGGACTCTCTCTTGGGCGGCAAGGCGGGTCCGGCGGGGGCGCCCGAACCTGGCCCCGGGCCCGGGCCCGCTCCGGGTCCCGCGCTGCCCAGCCGGTGCCGCCGCTCACAGTGTCCCCGGTGGCGCATGAAGCTGTCACGCCACATGAACTTCTTGGCGCACACGCCGCACTCGTAGGGCTTGAGGCCCGTGTGCGTCTTCATGTGCTCGGTCAGGTGGTGCTTCATCTTGAACTTCTTGTTGCACACGGGGCAGTCAAAGGGCCGCAGGTTGAGGTGCATGTTCACGTGGCGGTCGCGCATGCTCTTGTGGGAGAAGGCCTTTCCACAGTGGCACAGAAAGATCTTATTCCCATCCCCAGTGCCTGTGGCCACAGGGGTCCCACCACCTGGCACCCCCAGCCCCGCAGCCGGGGAGGCCCCCAGGGTCACCGCCCCGTGTTCAGCTTGGTTGCCCGGCGGCTGGCCTGGAGCCTGTGAGGAGGAGGACGAGGAGGAGGAAGAGGAGGATGGGAAGACCAGGATCTGATTGCCCTGCATGTCCAGTGGGAGCAGGGGCCGAGGAGGGTGGGAGGGGCCATATGAGGAAGGGGTGGGCCCTCCTGGGTCATCGAGGCCTGGCCCAGGACCCCCACCCTCATAGGGGCCAAAGTCGTTGGAAGACTCACAGAAATTGACTTGCTCTTCTCCCTTGTCTGGAGGCTCCGTCAGCGTCCGGACATCACTGATGCTGAGGGTGGCCTCGGGTGCTCCCCCGGCCGGAACCCTGGAGCCACCCCCTAGCTCTTCATCTTCATCATCCTCACAGGTCAGTACCAAGTCTTCCTCCTCCTCCTCCTCTTCCAGATCTGGGTCTTGGGGGGCTAGGGGCGCTGGTGCTGGGCAGCTCCCACCCCGCTTCACGTAAACCCAGTGTTTCTGTGGCATGATGCTGGGGGGTGCGTAAGTGGG